>NC_056745.1:277341071-277516071 GCF_019279795.1 Protopterus annectens
AAATTATATTTTTTTATTTTAATAAAAAAAAAAAAAAGCGGACCAACACGAAAAATAAAGAGTTTATTTAATATAAAACAGATGAGCGCTTTTGCGTACTTCCTAGGTACGCTTCATCAGATCTAGATATTCTAAGCAGACGCTAGCATTAAAAAGATTATCATTAATTGGAAATGTTCAGAACAAGAAATTAATCAATTAATCTAAAATTATATTATATTAGTTCAAGTATAAAACTGCCATATTCGCATTTCACATGGTCATAGAATATTAAATAAGAGAATTCATCTGCTTGTATAACTAGAAACCTACTGTAAATTGTGATAATAATCATAATATTAATAGTAAATCAATGAGTTGATGATGACTTTTAAATGTATGTTTGTATGTATGTGTGTGTATATGTGTGTGTGTGTGTGAGTGTGTGTGTGTGTGTGTGTGTGTGTGTGTGTGTGTGTGTATATATATATATATATATATATATATATATATATATATATATATATAAATGTATATACATATAACATATTATATGTGTATATATATATATATAGATATATATATATATATATATATATATATATATATATATATATATATATATATATAGATATATATATATATAGATATATATATTAAGCAACTGAGGAACCTTGGAAACAATGTGAAAATTGGATATTGCTGCCAGCTGGACTTCGACCATCATGAATCAGAGCAGAGAAGGGATCAGTGTTATTTTGTAATGCCCAGTGAATTAATCGTTTCCATTTACTGGAATATAGTGTATGTGTAGATGGTTTATGAGAAGACAGGAGTAAGTGTCAGACTGGAGAGGAGAGCATAGGTTGTTTGGCTATTAACAGAATTGGAAAAGCCAGACTGTCAGCCTGAAACTAGGTATGTCTGGGTGAATCATGCCCCTTGGGTGAGGCAGGAGGTCTGAAGTTGGATCCAGAATCCATGGTTGGTGAAGTAAGTGAGGCCAGAGGAAGAAGACCCAAATCTGTTGAGGCCAATATAGTGCAATGAAGATTAGTTTGCCTCTCTGTGCAGAAATCTCAGGATTAAAGGAGTCGAGGGAATGGCATAAAGGAGACTAGGGAGCCAAACATGAAGAAGAGCATCCCTCAGTGGCTTCTCACTTTGGTGGATCCAGGGAGAAGTAGTTGCATTTCTTTAGGGTAGAGGTGAAAAGATTGCAGCAAGGCTGACCCCATAGACTAAATATACTTTCTGTCACATTCTGATTGAGGGCCTATTCGTGGGGTAGCAGAATGCACCTGCTCAGCTTGTCTGCCATCACATTGGACTTTCCCCGGAATATGCATTGCAGTGAAAAAGTTTTTGGAAGAGATTGCCCATTGCCACACTCTGAGAGCTTCTTGACACAAGGGGTACGATCTGTTTCCTCCTTGTTTGTTGAGATACCAGACTACTGACATGTTGTCTGGTTGAATTGCAGTTGTTGCATCTTGGAAAGCCTGTAGTGCTAAGAGCTCTGCTCTCATCTCTACAACATTGATATACAAGTTGGTCTCTGTGGGGGACCAAGTGCCTTGGACTGTTTTGCCCAGAAAATGACTCCCCCACCCTAGCTGGGAAGCATCTATGGTCACTGTGGCCTTGGGGCTTGGTAAGTACAAATGGGTGACCTTGTAGTAACTGATCTGATTAAATCTACCATTTGAGATATTTTTTGCGAATATCTGTGATGTTTGAGTCGACATAGACCACAATGCTGATAACAACTATTTCAGAATTCTCATATGATGTCTGGCTAATGGGACTAACATTTTTGCTGTTGCCATTAATCTTAAAGTCTGAAGAACCAGTCGGGCAGAGATTTTGTTGCTGCATATTATTCTTGTGACCCTATTGTTTCCACTCTTGTAGGGGGGAGTGAGGCTATTTCTATTGTGTTGAGAATTGCTCCTATAAAGTTTAAACTTTGTGTGTGTCCTAGATAGGATTTCTTGTTGTTTACAGTTATCCATAGATGCAAGCACATGTGGAGAACTTTGTGTCTTGCCTTCAATAGTAGCTGCCTAGTCAGGGCGGAAATGAACCAGTCGTCTAGATATGGACACACCCGGAATCCATGCATTCTCAAGTGAGCTCCCACTATTGCCATGCACTTGGTAAATACCCTGGGGGCTGTGGTTAGACCAAAGGGCTGTACTCTGAGCTGATAATGACTGGCTCACATCCAGAATTGTAAGTATCTTCTGGGATCGTTTTTTTTTCAGTTTTATGTGATAATACTCATCCTGAAGATCTTTTGAGCACATTCAGTTGTAGGTCTATCGAGCACATTCAGTTGTCATTTTCCAGAAATGGAAGAGTAGACTGAACTGTGACCATCCGGAAATTGTTTCATCTAACTGACTTGTTGAAGTTGCTGAGATCCAAGATTGGTCTCCAGTCCCTTGTTTTCTTTGGCAATAAAAAGAATCTTGAGCAAGTCCGGATCCCCTCTGCATGGCCGGCCTTAAGCATAGGCAACTGCTTGGGGTGCTGTGCAGACCAGCCTCATAAAGGGTGCAGTTTGTATTCATTTAATTAAGTTACTTTCCTCATTATGTGTTTGAAAGGAACTTATATGGTGAGGGGGCGATCGACCAGTGGCGTAGCTGGGGGGGGTCCCATAGCATCACCTCCTAATTTTCTGGTCCGGTTGCATAGTCATTGTAACACAGACATCCTGTTCCACCCGTGCAATTTTAAAACAGTATGCTCTGCTGCTCAAGTAAGTGTATTTTTTTTCTCAGCTGCCGATGTGCTCTACTTCATGTTATTGCTGTCCCTCATTTCAAGTGTGTGTGCGTTTTCTTAGCGATGTGCGCTACTTCATTCTTAGCTGCCGAGGGGGACGGTGTTTTTGCTGCCGAGGGGGGCGGTGGTGTTGCTGCTGGGAGAGCGGTGGTGGTGTTGCTGCCGGGGGGGGGGGCGGCGGTGGTGTTGCTGCCGGGGGCGTTGTTACTGCTGCTGAGGGGGAATGTGTCTGGTTGTCTGTGTGTCTGTGTCAATTACGTATACCTGGTAGTTAGTGTTACTCAGGTTCAACCCCGTGCCTTACATACAAGAGCCTGAATTCTCTACCCATACCACCACTTGTGATGCAAAGAGTTGAGTCCATAGCTCTCAACTGTCCAGATTTTCACAGAATGTCTGGAAAGTTTAGGTCATACTTTAAGTCTGTTCCTCTTAAAAGTTATGTTTTTTTGGCAAATCAGTGAGAACTGAATTCATTAAATAATGATAGCCATTTACGTTTCAGTCTTCCTGTCTTTCTGGTAATGCCTGGTAACACAGGGCATTTTATTCTAGCAACTTTCTAAGTTTATACAAGCAATGTTTGAAATGTGTCCCTGGATTTGGGCCTTTGTCCCCCTCCCAAAAAATGTTGGCTTTTTCCAGATTTCTTGTGCTGGGAAGGTGAGAGTGTCAAGTGGATTTTGCAAGGAGCTGAATGCTTCAGGGGAAGAGAAGTTTAGTGCTACTTATGCCAAGTCTGTTTGCATTGTTAGTAGCACAACAGGTAGTATACTTGCTTTTGATGCAGAAGGCTCTGGGTTCTACTTCCACAGTATGTAGATGGATTGCAGATATTGTACGGTCTTGTAATATAAAGGGGGTGGGTGCTGCAGGCCCGAGAATGTCCTCCTTTGGAGGAAATACCTAGTAACTGTGAAACTGCTGTCAGTTTGCCATCCATTCCCTATTGCAATATTACTAGCTTATCATTTTTTTTAATGTAAACATAGGCAGTTTATTCTTCAAGGACAACAGGCACTTTGTATATGAAACAATGAAGTATAAAGTTTTTTGCTAGCAGCAACCTCTTCATTAGTTGTAGATGTGGAATTATTTAGATGGCTTTTACTTCTTGAGAGGTTGTGTATATTTACTGATATTGGTAGATTGTAATGACAGAATTCTGAGAAGACTTTTATGTTGGAAATGTTCTGAATTGGGCAGGTTTTGTCATTATTGGTTCATATATTTTGTTCATTGTTTATTAAAAGAATGTTTAAAACTACAAATTAAAAACACATTCTAACAAGCGGATTGATTCACTTTCCTGATTGTATGCAAAGAATAAGTACATGTATGCATGGCCCTAAAAATTTGTGCAAGGAGTTTATGGTTTGAAAACAGCCCAAAGGTAAACTTAATCCTCCACTGGCCAGGTGCATTTTCTATGAATGTAGGTTTTCATGCCTTTTCAATGAATGTGAGTTTCAAGAGCAGAGAAGTTTACTATTCATGGTAAGTTTATTTTCATTGTGAACCTGTATTATTTGTTTAGCAAATCTGTCTGTGCTGTTTTATTTCAATATCTGCAATAATTGTAGAAGCAAATAAGACAACAGTATGTTCACTGATAGATTTGAACAGTGTGTATGGTAACTGGTGAGAAATAGCCAAACACTGGAATGACTGAGGAGGGGGCTGCTGCTGGGGGTGGGGGGTATAGGGTTGCTGCAGGAGGGGCTGCTTTGGGCGTGGCCAGTCTATTACCCTGCCGAGGGCCCCATTCGACCATGAGCTGTCTGTGGTATTTAAAGTATAAAATATGTACGCAAAGGTAGTTGCAGTTTAACTACATTATTACACGGTATCTTTTTCCTCTTATGCATTTAAATCATTTGAGGAAACAACTGGAGTGGTTTTCTTAGGGAGTGACCTACCTATGGGTGTGGCTCAAACAGGGTTGTTTCATGAGTATGGTGTGTGTGGGGAGTAAGAGGTGCTGGAGCACTACTTCTCCTAGGGCACCATTTCGGCTAAGGCCAGCCCTGCCTCTCTAGTCTGTTGGGACCTCTCGGATGACTCGTTTTTCTAGCAGCTTTTGTACCTGAGTAGCTGGCTGATCCCTCTGACTTAGCAGGACATCAGGGATTTTTCTGCATTGGGGAAGAGGAAGGAAAAATGGTATGCTATAAATTCTGGAAATGATCCTCTGCACCCATGTATCTGAAGTTATTTTCTGCCAGGCTCTCCAGAGGAGGGCAGTCTAGCCTCTGTTCAGGAGTGCTGGAAGGGTTTGCCTACGAAAGAATGTCTGGACCCTTGGTTCTTTGGGCGTCCTCTGCTGTGAGGGCTGCGTCTACCCTTGGAATGTCCCCTATGTGCCCCTGGGGGGAACTACTTCCATGTGTGTTTTAAATAGACCCTTGGGATTTTCTGAACCACAGTTTCCCACTGCTTCGCTGATTCTTGCAGAAGGTTTTCTGCGGAGTGGAGAAACTTAACACCCACTGCAGATGGTCTTTTTCCATTTTTCTCACACCTGGGTAATGTGTCTTTAACTTTAGTGCTGAATAAGGATGTGCTATCAAATGGAGCATTGACGAATGTAGACTTGAAAGGCTCCACAAAGTCACACAAGTGCATCCAGGCGTCCCTTCTAATGGTAATGGCTGAATCTGTTGCTCTACACGTTCCTTCGGCTACATGTGAAATGAGTCTCATGGAAAAGTTAGAAATGGACTGGAGGGTAACCAACTTCGAAGTGACTAAAGCTCATACTTCCTCAGATATGGATCCTGAGAGGGTATCTGAAAGCTCTTTAATCAAACCAGAAATAAAGTTCACAGTGTGGAGAGTGTGATGTTTACTTCCTAAATAATGTTAAGCACTTATTTTACAGTTCAATTTTTATTAAGTGAACTACAAAACTGTAAAATATGTGCTACAAAATAATCAAATAGAAAATATTACGTAGTCCACATTTGAGTTAAAAATGGAATATCCTTTATTAAAACACACAAACAAGTGATCCTGTTTGAGTGTAATGAAAAGCATCAAAAATATTCCTTATTTATATATATTCGGGTTGTTTGGAGCAAGGGAATAGTTAGAGTGAGGTTCTGTTAAGAGCAGTAAACGCATTAAAATCATTCCTTTAGCAAAGTCCCCCTTAACATCAGAGACTGTGCTACCTAAAACTGAAACTAGAGACAAATTGCAATCTAAGACCAGTTTATTAATGTTTGTATACTCTAACCAACTAATCAAAACTTTATTAATTAAGAAACTAACTAAAAAAACAAGTGGCTAACAAAAAGATTTACCAGTAGACATTTACCAGAATAAATATTAATAGATATACAGCTTTTAACAAAGATCAATTTCATATCAAATAAATACTTTATCAGGTTTATGTGTCAAAAACAAATCATAATATGAATGAACATGTGTATAGATTTACAACTGAAAACCTAAGTAGGATAAAAAAAACATAAAAATAATTGCTAAGCTGGAAATACAGTGATAAGTGTTGCAAATAAAACACTGAGGCCATGGGGATCTGTTAAACTTTGGCATCTAACTAAGGAAACACTTAGTTTGAGTGTGTAAGAGTGCACTCGAGTAATTGCAACCTTTAAAACAGAAAAGGACTAGGCCTCTGCACATCATGTGCACTATCAAACTTTTACTGCCTAAAAGGAAAAAGTGTAACAAGTGTTCAGTTTAAAATCTGAAGTAGCATTTAATGTGGAGCCATCAAAAATGATTGTGTACACGAGCCCCCTATATGTCTGTTGTAACACTGTAAGTTAGTGCTAAAAGAAGTAAACATTGTTTGATATTTGTTCTTAAACGCAGTATAAGCAAGGAATGTCAGCATTAATCAGTCCCATGTCAGTCTTTTAAACAGTTGGGCAACTTTCTGAGATCTAGTATGCTTTTTATGGAGCGATAATAATTAAGTTCCAGTTTTCTAAGAGAGCTCATTTTCAGCTGCCACAGTAGTTCACATTTTTCTAAAAGATTTGGGATGTCTCTCTCCAGTTCCACATGGTCAGTAATTTGAAATTTGTAGCTGGTATATCTTTTGGTAGCTACAGGTGCAGAGCCAGTGTGTTATTCTTGCACTTAGCTCTAATTTCAGAAAGATGGCCAGAAATCCTTTGTTTATGCCTAAGCATTTTCCCCACATAAAATGCTTCACAGTCATTGCAGCTAGCCCTGTAAACCACCTGCATTGAGTTACAAGTCACCTCTTGTGTAGGTTTTAATCATTGTCTTTAAGGGCAGAAAAACATGTCTCCTTCCTGTATGTGCTAACAAAAGACACAATTGGCTCCACACTTATTGGTGCATGTATCCTGTGGTCTAGGCCTACCTTCAACCCAACTCATGATGTTCCTGGCTTTCCTATAGATAAAGGAAAGAGCTTCTCCAAGGATGTCTATTAAGTATGAGCTTCAGTAATTATGACCCAATTCTGTTAACATCAACAATGCTGTAACAGTCAACAGTAAAAGTCAAGTTACAGCTGTCTTTAGATTTCTTGTCCATAGATTTCTTTAACACCCTCATATATGGCCTGTTAAGTGCTTGTGCATTTGTACTTTTTAGTTCAATTATAGGTTCCAAAATGCTTCTTAACATATTGCTTTCATATCCCCTCACCAAAAAATAATTTTTAAGTTCATTTAGGTTCTTAAGGAAGGGTTCCATTTTTGTGGTGATCCTAGCCAACCCTGGGACTTAATGCTATATTTCTTCCTGGTGGGATGAAGACTTTTATTATGTAGCAGGATGTTTACTCTGGCAGGCTTTCTGTAAAGATCTGTGTTAGTTTTACCGTGGTCCAAGTCTTTGGCAATCTGCATATCTGAGAAGATTGCCGTGGTGAGGCTGTGGGAAGAGGTGAAATGCAGGAAGCTGGTGGTTTGATTCAGATAGCTAATAAACTCTTCTAATTTAATGCTGTATCCTTTTCACACAATAACAATATCGTCAGTAAAGCACAATTACACCATGATGTGTTGCATGTATTCTCTGTTATAAATTTAATCCTCCTCCCACTTGCCTAGAGCTATGATGGCCAGGGGCTATAGCTGCCTCCATGAGTATACCAGTCTTTTGTTTATAGTAATTTCCATTAAACGTAAAGAAATTGTAGCTATGCACCATATCTAAAAGTTTACCTGTTCTTTCATGTTGTGCTGGTGTGCCATTGTTTTTTCCTGTAAGAATCAGTCACTGTTTCAACACAGTAATGTGGAAGTATAGTATATAATGATTCAACATCTATTGTTAATAAAATACTGTCAGCATCAACTGCAACATTTTTTATTTTCATTAAAAATCATTTTATGTGTGAGATGTTCTCAGCCAGAAGAAGAAGAATCAGAGGAGGATGTAAATGGGGGTGGGGGTGAGAGACAAAGAAACTCCTGGCATAACAGTCTGTCCACGTCCTCTTCAGTCAAACTCCTAGAAGAGCAGGTAGACATTAGCAAAGGTAACTTTGCTCTTTCCAAAAAGGGGGAAGGGACTGTAATTGGGACCAGGTCAATTGTAAAGGCGTATTGGGTCCTTGGAAAAGCAGGAAGGCTAGGAGTCAAATCAGTTGTCTGAGCTGGTTTAGGTTTAGTCTTGTCCAATGTCACATCCAAAGAAGTGGATGGATCCATATGTCTTTGTTACTTTTGGATCCAAGGAAGTTGTAGGAGCCAAAAGCTTGGGTCTTTTAACAGACAGGTCCGACGGAGAAGTTGGAGTTGACAAAAGCCAATTTTTAGATTTTTCAGAAGTTTTTGATGAGGACAATGAAGGACTAGATGAAGGTGACTTGCATTTTTTTGTATGTGTTGGAAGGGGAAGCTCCAGGTAATGCCTCACTTAAAGCTGATGGAAGAAAACCTTTTAAAAATCAGCTGGTTCTTGCATTAACCATACCTCTGTGGTTGAACGCATGACAAATAGAGCAGTCTTCTTGGAAACCATGGGTTCCCAAGCAATAGACACATTACGTATATGAATCGGAATAAGATAATTTCCTTGGACATTTTTCACATTTTTTTAAGCAAGCTGGCCTTTTTCTGCCATACCCGAGAGAAAAGGGTTAAGCAAAAACTAAAAAAAATAATAAGCTTTTTTTTTTTTTTTTTTTTTTTATAGAAAGAAGGAAGATAAAGGGGGGTACCAGCAATGGTAAAAAGGGAATACACTAAGTGTAAGGGGAAAGACTACTATCAATAGTATTCAGGGATACTTTCATACAAAAGGAAAGGGAAAATAACAGCAAGAAATCAGTCGTTAGGTAAGGGATATAAGCTACGCTAGAAAATAAACAGAGAAAACGTAAAAATAAACTGAGAAAAGGAAGTTTTAAATTCAATTAAATAGACTTAGCTGCTGGAGAACAACACCATGTCTAACGTGGATAGTGGCAAACAAGATCTGGGGTACGTAGGAAGAGAGCATTATTAGTAAGGGAGAAGCTCAAATGTTTTTGTTACCACAAGCTATAGTAACGCCCGAGTCAGATCCGTAAATTGACAACCTCGGATCAAAGATTATGATTTTTTTTTTTGGGGGGGGGGGTGTTACTGCTGATTCACTTTATGTATGAACCCACCCACAAAATTATGTCAGCTTGGGTAATGGCAATATTTTACATACTCATGCAAAGCACTATTGGTAATCAAAGCAGTTCTTTAGAAAAACGGTTAATTGCTTCTAGTATGGTTTCACTAATAAGTCGTCGCTTTTGTTGATTTTCATTATAGGTTGTTACACTTGTGAGATTTGGTGGACAATTTGTAATACTAGGATACAAGGCTCCCCTTTTGCTACACTTAGCATGGAAAAAGCTTATACACTACTATTGGTAGTGAGGTATTGTTGTTTCAGTCTTTCATGATGTCATGTCAGGGGTTTTCAGCTTTAAGAAAATGTACAAGGGGCCAACTTTAGTAAATAAATATTTGTGAAAATAACAGTTTTTACCTCGGACACTGTAAGCATTGATATCGTATATGGTAAGTGAAGTACTCCCATCACTAAGGGTTTTTTATTTATAATGATATGGAAAATTTGATAACGCACTTGAAAATATTGTAGAAAGATCACTTTGTAGAACCCAAGTCATCCAAATTATTAGTTCAGTCATACTTCTCAACCTCTTGGCACAGTAATTCTGGACAAATCCAGAAGTGATTGTGGGACAAAGGTCCAAAATCAGTGTCACATTTAAGTGTTGCTGTTGTCAACTTAGAAAATTGGTAGAGTAACAGGTTTTGTATTTGTGTGTATTTTCTGAACAATATGAAGTCTGAAACTCAAATTAATGTTATTTAGTGATGGCAGTCCTTAATGGTTTTCCAGAGAACCACAAATTTTGAAAGACAGACAAAAAAATATAATGCAAAAAAAATCTCATCATTCTGCAAAAATCTGTATAGCTGATGGGTGTGGAGCACTGAGCTAATAATATTGGCATCATTGTCAACCCCTTTTCCCATTTCCCATTTTCTACATGGAGTTGGGGTGTCACATTAACAGTGACCATCACCTAGAGTTGATGTTCACACCACCGGGTGGCTAGTATTAGTGTAGGTTAAATATGAAATCCAGCAGAATTGAGTAAGGACCTCCCTTCAATAAGAGGATATCAGACAATGTAGTAATATCACTTGTAAGCTCTTATTTGTAGGAAGATTATAGCATATGTGAGAGGGAGGACATGGAGTGGTGCATTACCTGTGAAGAGATTAAGGACAAGGGACCATAATATCCCTGCAAAAAAATATTCATCCAGAAACCAGTAAAGAAAGTAAGTTCCATAAGTTTCAGCCACTCTTTATGTTGCTGTCAGGACTACAGCAAAGCCACAGCAACCAAACCAGTATGCAAGAATGATCAGGAAGATGTGTCAAGACAATACAAAATTCTCAGTGAAAGGTTTTTATTTGCATAGGGATAAGTAAAAAAAAGTTGGAAATAATCATTGCAAGTGCTAGCAGCAGTCATCCCTTCTTAATGCTCTTTTAATTTATCCTTATGCTAAAACTGCTGTGAATTCCTAAAGTAGTGGTTTGATAAAATTACAAAGAGAACAAATTAAGCTTCTGAAAAGAGCTGTCATAAGTATTATGAAATATCAATATTGAATATAAATGTAATAGAGCTGCCAGGTATTTAAAACCATTTACAGTTCTCAAAGTAAGAAAGCATGAGATTAAGATAACTTTGGTAAGTGGCAGGACAAAAACTTTGCTGCATATTCTATAGCTGGTCAACGTGTCTAAAATTTTATTTTTAAGGTCATGTAACCGGAGATGTGATAAGTCACAATCTTAGGCAAGCCATATGTTAAAAAATGCAAGCCCTTTCCCCATACAAAGGAAGTATTATTTTGATTCTGTATGTAAATGGCAAGAACTACATGCAAAGGATAATAAATGAGGTCTGTGCATTTAAAAAAAAATTCTAACTCTTGCATTCATTTGGTAGAATATTGCCATCAAACAACACTGTTTATCATCTGGCTTTTCAGAAATTGTTATAATGATTATTTATTTATTTGCATTTGTTTACTGGGATGGGCCAGCTGGTCCAGAAGTACCCCTTTTCAGTGGAGTCCTGGGGAGAAAAGCTCCACATGTAAGGACATTTCACATACAATAAAGAATTTACATTAATAAAGACACGTAGTACATATTATTGGCAGCTTATACAATTGGTGAAAAAAAGCAGTACATAAGTAATCATTTTCAAATCAAAGATGTTATACAAGCAATACAGAGTATATACATGAGAGCTGATAAAAGTACAATGTAGGTATCTGTCAGAAAGTAATTTATAAATCCACTTGAGAAGGTTAGGTAGAAGTAGTTTGTTTCCATGCATTTTGTCTGCATAATTAAAAGACTCCAAAAGATAAAAGTCAGACAAAGAATGGTTAAGGTGTCCTCAAATACACAAAATGGGCATAAACGTAAAGAAAAAGAGGAAACCACGGCACAAAAAACTTGCATTAATGATTTAATAGGTAAGATGAGCGATTTCACATCTCACTGACACTTCCTCAGATCACTAAAAACAAACCATCACAATTTACTTAAAATACAATTCAAAATATGCCAATTAACCAATCATAGTTCGACTGAAAAAAGTTCATCCAATGACAATCAGAGAATATACACCAGACTAAAATAAAGATTGACTCACCCAACCCCTTCTGCAGCTAAACCAATAAGAATAAACTATAAAGATCAAAATCGACCAATCAAATCTTCTCAAGTAAATTGTCAGATGCTGAACACCGTCCATAGTGACTAAAGCATAGATACAACTTCTAACGGCCAATCAAATTACTCCTAGAATTGGCCGACATGTATAAATCCCTGATTACTTGCCAAAAACTACATGATACTGTTGAACAAATGTATTCATCCATTAACTTGTATAAATAAAAGAAATCTTTACAAAAATATAATGTATGTGATGCAGTGAACTCTCACTGAAGTGACGATGGTCATTAGAATAGTTCATCCAATCACAATCATAAAGCATTCATCCCATTAAAATAAAGCATAGTTGAGTGACCCAACCCCTTCTACAACTAAACCAATGACCATGACCTATAGAAATCAGGTTGATTAATCAAATAGTTTCAAATAAGGTATCTATAGCTAAACCATGCTTGCAGTAACTGCATCTTAAGTAAAACTCAACTGACCTATACTATGGTGTAACCACAGACCCTTGTCATAAACTGTAAAATACCTGTTGAGCTTTGTTTATATGCTTGTTGTTTATTTGCTTGTTATTTCCCTGGAACGCTAATTCCACCTAATACGCGGCTTCTCAGCACTTCTGTGGATCACTAGTGATGTCTGCATTGCTTACTGTACTTATTTCCTTGTTTCACTTGAAAGAAAGTTACTGTTTGTCGTTTTTGCATTTAAGTTACCTGTAACACATTGCACTTAAGTTACCTGGCACTTGCTCACTAAAGCAATTATATAAGTCAGCACTAAAAATTAAAGGCACTACACCCTCACTCCCCACTGGCCCTTGTTTTCAATTATTAAGGAATTCCCATTATTATTCTAGCATGTCCAAAGGTCAGTTGTCAATCTCCTCTCCGGTCCAGCTGCTGAATCTGGGAATCTTGAGGCAATGTTACAACTGCCTCATATACACAGACAAGCCTCTCCTCCTCCCAACAAATTCCAGCACATGTGAGAGATGCAACCATATAGCCAAACTGGAGGCTAAGCTCTCTCAACTCAGTACTGGCATAACCAGTCAGGAGGAGAAGGAAACCACACTCACTACAATTCCAGTCTCACATAGACCTACCATGACCGCAAACCAAACACATAATCACACAAAAACATACTCAGAGGCTCTAAATAAAGATCTGCCTAAGCAGCAGAGACCGCCAAAGCAGACACCCAAGCAACCGCTGCCCCAAAACAAAACGCGTGCAACACATATCTCACAAAGCCAGTGTGCCGAACAGTTACAGCCCTTAAGACTAAACAACACACCTGATACACTTGTAATAGGTGACTCTATCGTTAGGCACACTGATGTCCCGCTCACCAGGCTGAACAAGGAGAGGGTCATGGTGAGCAGCCTGTCGGGCGCTAGGATCCACCACATAACGCAAGCACTCAGGTCACTCCAAGGCAAGAACAAATATGACTCCGTCATTGTCCATGCTGGTGTGAATGACCTAAGACATACCTCCCTGGACTACATGAAAAGAGACATAAAGGAGCTCTCTGAGCATGTAGCCCAGGCCGGTATGACCCTGACCTTGAGTAGCATCTTACCCTCACCAAGAATGATGCCACAATATGAAGACAAGATGATCAATTTCAACAATTGGCTTAAGTACTGGTGTCATTCAAAGGAGATCCAATGCCTGTCAGCTTGGGATGATATGCTCGACAAGCCACGATGCTTCGCTAGGGGCGGCTTGCACCTTTCACCCCTGGGCTTTCGGATATTGGCAAAGGCTCTTGCTACCTCCATAGTGCCTTTTTTAGGCAAGGCTCAAAAGACAAACCCACCTCCATAGGTATCACAAGGGGTAAGAAACTAAGAGTAATGCTACTCAACGCCAGAAGTCTAAACCTCAACATGCACGCACTCAAAACTCTCCTTTGCATGGAGAACATCGATATCTGTGCAGTAACAAAAACCTGGTTCAGGGCTCCCGAGAGCACCCCAGCACTACCAGGTTATACCTCATACCATGCTTTTCGGCCCCAAAACTTGGACCGAACCACAAATGGAGGGGGAGTATTGATATTCATCAAAGATACCCACACCTCCAGGTTGGTGGCAAAGCACGAAGCATCAGAGACTATCCGTGTGCAACTAACAGTGGGTAAAACTGCTTTCCAGTTTATAGCCTGCTACAGACCACCCTCCCAAACCCAGGAACCCCACTCGGCCTTCCTGAGAACACTGGAAAATATGAAGGTCTCTCCAAACACCATTATATTGGCCGACTTCAACTACCCAAACATAGACTGGGAGCATTACTCTAGCTCCAACACCCTAGCCCAAAGGTTCCTAGAATTTATAAACTCAAATGCTATGGAACAACTTGTTACCACTCCCACAAGAGGGGAAAACATACTGGACCTGATCATCACCAACATGGGGACTCTATGCTCCAGACCTGAAGTGTATCCCTCACTGGTAAGATCAGACCATAAACTAATCTCACTGGATATTCACATCCCGACCCCACCCCCTGCCCAGAAAACCACAGTGAAAAACTTCTCTAAAGCAAATTTCACACTCCTCACAACCGAGGTGGAATCCTTCAAAGCCCCTGGGCCTGTGGAAAATACGGCCCAGACCGCAGAATCCTTTATAAACGCATTCTATGAACACCTTCAGGAATGCATGGATCATGAGATCCCAAATAAAACCAAGACCCAATCCTCCAAAGGCAGACGTCCTGTCTGGAGGACCCCAGCCATAAACGAACTATACAATAGAAGGAGGAAGCTACTAAATGATGGAGCAAAATCCCAAAAAGGGAAGGCATCACTGATCAGTATTAGCAAAAAACTATGGGCCCTCATAAAATTGTCTAAGGCCAGCTTCGAGAGAAAAATTGCACAGGACACTAAGGATAATCACAAGGCTTTCTTTAGTTATGTTAGGAACCTGGGTGGGAATTCCCAGATATGCTCAGAATTAGTCCAAAATGACAAAAAATACACTGAACCCACAGACATTGCCAACATCCTAGCTGACAGGTTCAGCGCAAACTTCTCCCCCCCCCACAAAAGGGCAAATATCTATCCCAGCAGAGTGCTGCCCCCCTGACATCTCAGATGCTCAGGTAAGAGCCGCCCTCTCCAAAGCAAAAAACACAGCATCAATGGGACCAGACAGTGTCCCGGGCTGCATCCTACATGAACTCTAAGAAGAGCTAAACCCAAACATAAAACTACTGTTCAGTCTCAGCCTTACTACAGGATATGTGCCCGAAGAGTGGCGTACAGCAACAGTGGTCCCTCTCCATAAAGGTGGTGCCTCAACGGATCCTGGAAACTATTGCCCCATAAGCCTGACTAGATTGATCTGCAAAGCTATGGAAAGGATCATCATGGACCTCATAAATAAAGATATTGGGGACCTACAGACACTGGATCCTACCCAGTTCGGCTTTAAGGGCAGATCCTGCCTCTTAAACCTGGTTGATTTCTTTGAAACAGTCACCAAGGCCATTGACGAGGGGAAGGTGGTCCACACAGCCTACCTGGACCTCGCAAAAGCCTTCGATACAATACCCCATTCGGGCATTATAGATAAGCTCACCAGCTTAAATATAAACCCCTATGTCACTAGATGGATTGCAAACTGGCTCAAGGACAGAACCCACATGGTTAGAATTGCTGCAGCCATGTCAGACTCCAAACCAGTTACAAGTGGTGTCCCACAAGGCTCAGTCCTGGGACCTCTCTTGTTCGGTATATATTTCAGAGGTACAGGCCAACACGGAAGGACTGTGGCTGACCAAGTTCGCAGATGACTGCAAACTGGGCGCCATAATCGACTCTCCAGCCGACACAAGCATCCTCCAAAAGGGCCTCATAGAAACATCCAACTGGTGCCAGAGCCATGGCCTCAAGCTAAATGCCAAAAAGTGTATAGTCATCCCCTTTGGCAAAAACAAAGTGCCCACAAATTACCACATAGGTGGTAATCCATTAAGTACAGAAGAAGTAATTAGGGACCTGGGGACCCAAGTTGATAGCAATCTCTCATCTGACAACCACGTGGCCAAAGTGGTTAGAAAAACATTTTATATAGCCCACCTAATCATGAAGGGCTTCACATCTAGATCAGGGGAGGTCATCGTGCCTCTTTACTCATCCCTCATCAGGCCCATAATTGTGTACAATGCCCCTTTTGGGATGTACCTTACCAGACACCTGCAGCAACTGGAAAGACCCCAAAAGTACCTCACCAAGAGGATCAAAGGGCTCAAACAGATGCCAATATGCTGCCTGGTTAAAGAAACTCCAGCTCTACTCAGTGGCATACCGCCTGTTCAGAGGCGATCTGTGCCTGACGTATAAAGCCATGTTCAACCCGGAATTAATGGACATGCTGCACCTCAGAATATCCAAATCCCATCGAGCTACGTGCTCGAGAGACTTGAACCTCAGCACTGAAATAAATAGGACATGCTGGAGGGACATATTCATAACCCAGAGACTCCCTTCACTCTGGAATAAAATCCCAGTCCAGGTTAGGCAGAGTCCCTCATTGACTCTCTTCAAGAGGAATCTTGATGAGTGGATGGGAGATCGTAGGTTTACCCCGGTATCACTTCTGTGTCACTGTTAGACAGAGGCGCAGTATACTAACCTCGAAAAAGGGCATAGCAAAATAAATTTAAAATGGGTGGCGAAAGCCAAACACATTCTGGCTAGGCTTATAAATGCCCTAGGGCAGATAGCCTAGTATGAACCTGTGAACTCATCAGCTTATACAACACACACCTACATAATGTAATAATTGTAAAATGAGTAAACACTAGCTGAAGCAATGATAAAACTACCAAATTCAGAACTAAATGAACAAAACGACATCAGGCTAAGGCCTAGGCTAAGACGTAGACAACTGTACGTCCCTACATGTATGGCAAATCCTACAGTTTATTATTAATTTGTTAATGCAAGTTTTTCGTGCTGTGATTTCCTTTTTTTCTTTACTTTTATAATTAAAAGAATGCCATTCATCTTGGCAAAGTACTTTTAAATTCACTGGATGTTGTTTCGAATTTTATGGATGCTGCTAAAAGCTTACTCTGTATAGTTTTGTGTCCTCTTAGTCACCAGAGTACATTGTTTGGGCTTCCAAACCACATATAGGCCTTGACTGTAGAAGACTGTTCTTCTCATGGTTGTAGGCTGGTTTCTCAGCTTAAATTATCATAGAACATCATCACTAATGACTGGTTAGTACTCTACACTGTACTACAGAGGTATGGTAGTTTATACGGAGGTGTAGCAAAGGTGGGGCAAAAAGGGTTAAAGGGTTGACTGCCCTTGAAGAAGGAGTTAGTGTGTGTGTTTGATGCATTTCTCAGTCTGTCCCCTGAAGTAATGTCTGCACCGATACTCTAGTGGTAAAGCATTTAAGCAGCTGCTTTTACAATCGCTGCTACATAGATTCACTGTTGCTTATGAACCACAGCTCCTCAGTTGTCGCCTAGGGGTTCACCAAATAGGGTTACTGAGCAAGACACCAACAGTATAGCTACAGCATAAGTTTATATGCCTAGATGTGTATTTCAAACTCAACTGTTGCTGCAGAAGGGAGAGATCATGTAGGTCCCCAGAGGAAGAAGGCTCACTGTTTGAACCCAAACTATTTCTGCTCTTAGGAATATGGAGGTTCGGACATATTGTTGATCTCACTGTGTTTAGTGTGCATATCAAATTCAACAAATCCAGTTAGTTACTGTATAACTTGACTTTCTGTGTTAACACAGGGCTGCTTGGATGCATGTCATAGACAAGATGGTTACTTAGAGTCACAGTAAAGTCCTTTAGAGGCACTGGATGTTTCCTGCATTTTGTTCTTGTGTCTTTTGCTTCCAGTAAAATGTTGCCAAGTACTGGTGTACAGAAAATGTCTGGTTTTAATTTCACAGTATATATTAGTTTTTTGTGATGTAGCATGATAGGACTCCTTCGCCTTGTGGCTACCCTGTGCTTTTTATGAAGACATTTTTATGAAGAATTAGAAGCCGTACTCTGTTTTGTCATAAGAAAAGACTTAGTTACAGAAATTTCTCCAGTATACCTGCATGAGCAGTAAACAAGGACCAGTGCATGCTAGATTATTTTTCTCACATCCAAGCCATATGATATCTCATTACTTGATGCTTATTATCTCTTGTGAACCAAAATCCGGCTTCGACTCAAGACCTTCTCAAAAAAGACAATGCAGAGATTTAACATCATACCTGCTAGGACAAAACAAAAATAGGTTCATGGGAAAAAACAAAACTGTTCACGACCATATAACATTGTAACATCAGAGCTATTTGGTACAAATTAAAAGATAAATAACTGTAGAAACAGTATGTCCCATTGTGAGACAAAGAACCAAAAAGTATATAATAAATCATACCCTTTAACCAACAGATAAAAAGAAGGCTGCAAAGTTAACAAACAAGGTTTTTTACACAACCAAATAGGATAAGTTAAAAGAAGCCTGGAGGAGGTGGATAAAAATGTTGGTGGGAGAAGACAGCTAAAACTTTAAAGATGCTAGTCAGAAACATGAAATGCACAAGTTGTATAGCACCCTGCAAGGCTGGAACAGAAAGCATCCAGTACAAGCCAAGTTCTCAGATCTGAAAATAGTTCCATTCACAGCAACAGTGAAGAAAAGTAAGATTGGTGGGAAACGCACGTTGAGAAACTTCTGAACTTCCCATCCCCAACAGACTTTAGAATCGATTTACTTGAGAAGAAGCTTTTACACAGACCCAGAATAATTATCTCAAATCCACCAACCAGACATCTAATTAAGATCACTATAAATCAACTTAAAAAAGGACAACAAAAAAGCAAAGTTGCTAGTATTACAGCTGAAGCTGTAAAAGCCAGTGGAGCTGAAATTGTCGATTACTTATGTAATCAAGGATTATTTAGTTTTTGATTTATGTATCCTTTTTTGACCGGTTTAGTGCCACTAGGCTGGAAGCCTCTTTTCAGGGGAGACCCAGTGTGGTATTATATTATTACTAATGTATTCCAGGCCAACACATATGGGAGTCTGAAATCGTACCAACAGACTGAAAGAATTCTCTAGTCAAAGCAGTTTACAAAAACTAGCTTGCCTTACGTATAAGGCATTGGTCTTCTTTCGACAGGTTGCAAAGTCTTTTTATGCCTCTCTTACTTACCTGATTAATTGAGAGTAGAGAAAATGTGATGCAGTCCCAAACCAGCTACAGACTTGACCATGGATATTCAGATAATTTGTTTATTAATTCTGAGGTAGATGATATTAAAAACACTGCAAGGAAACCAAATCACAGCTATGATTTTTTTTTTACACTTGTTTACTGCATTTAAAAATATAACCCAACTCAACTTTAATTATTTAGTTCTTGGATAGATAATTATTTTGGCACCAAGGACTACTAGATAAGTTGAAGAGTCAGGCAGAACATTTATCATGATCCTTATAGCTGAATCAAAATGAATACATGACTCACAGATCAGCTGACAGTCAAGACTGGGGTACATCCAGGATGTGTAGTCTCACCAGTGGTGTTGAATATAGCAGCAGACTGGATTCCTGAAAAGAGTCTGGATAAACATACCTGGCAAATAGATTGAAGTGGATTTCTAACTCTGCAATCTAGCCTTTGCTGACAATATTCTGCTCGGCAACAATTCATCTCACAGGAAAATACTGAATGAGTTGAGCTGACAATCAGTCCGTCTGAAACCAAAGTCATATGGTAATGATTGTGCAGAAACTTCAGCTGTTATTAAATGGTGTTGCAGTGGAGGCACCAAAGCTTTCAAACATCTTGACTTTCACAAATACCCGAACAGTGTAGATAATTAGATTTGCATCTCAAGTTATGTAGATGCAGCCACCACAGCTTTGATGATGATGACACTGACTTTTGAAATCACGAGGTACAGCCAACACAACTTTTAACAATGTAAACAATGCTTATGGAGAAAAAAACCTTCACCATCCAAACATAAACTATAGTACATCATAAATCAGCTATAAAATTATTTCTGTTTTATAGTGCAAACCCGTGGACTCTTCTGACAGTCATCATCCAAAAACTGGAATAATTTCAAATGTATTTGCCTCAGATCATTTGTAAACATCACTGAAAGATCAGCAAAGAAATAATGGTGTGAACGATGTGCAATCAGTTTAAAAAAAAAACAAAAGCAAGTTGCAATGATTTAGACAATGTAATGCATATGACAGCCAGACCTAACAGTGATATACTTACATATGCAAAGCCTGAAAATGAAAATGACACCAAGGAAAACCTGGGTTATTCAGCTGAATAAGACGACACTCCCTACATCCAACAGCAACTGAGTCAGTGTATACAGCCAGTAGTAGGAGCCAGTACAGGTCTTAGTGTTCATGATGCTATCCTATTAGAGCCTACAGTGAAGAAGGCTGTGTCTTAATAACACTGAGATATTGGTCAGAATGTACATCATACACACTTTTGTAAAACCTGATAAAAATAAGTGTGCTGCTTCACAATAGCATATTAATTTGCCGTGAAGCTTGCACAGAAAAAAAATCAAACTGTCAACCATTTTTTGCATTAACTAAACACAGCTTCACTTTTAGCAAGCATAAAGTAAAAATAAAGGTAAAGGGTGGACACACGGCTAGCAAAAATAAGTGCAATAGTAGTTGCAAGAACTTGCCATTTCGCTTACACCCCACATGTATTGAAAAGGGTCTACTTTTCTTTATAGAAATTTCACAATCTTGAAAAAGAAAAGTAAAACCCCACTTCCACAAAAGTGCACTACATCGAAAGTGCATTTTCACAAAAGCTGATTCACTGAATTGGAAAATAATAAAAATAAAAAACTACTGTAAACACTGTTTTGCTGGGGGGCAAGCCCCCCTCCTACTTAAATATACCAATTCCGAGATCGGACTACAATGGGGAAAAGGATATATTTCGTTATCCCCTCTGTAACGTGCTTCAGCGAATCATCTTTCGCAAAAGTGCACTTGCGATGTAGTGCACTTTCGCTTAAGTGGGTTCGACCTTCTGTTTCTCAATAAAGTGTGTTTTTGACAGACAGAAGGAGACCCATTGAAAAAGGTGTGTGTGTGTGTGTGTGTGTGTGTGTGTGTGTGTGTGTGTGTGTGTGTGTGTGTGTGTGTGTGTGTGTGTGTGTGTGTGTGTGAGAGACACTGAGCAAGAGAGCGGGAGGGAAAAGACATACCTCTCGATATCTTTGCTCAAGACTTCTGATCTGAATCGGCTTTTCATCAACATGCATAATCTGAATATTAAGAAGTGTGAAACTGTAATGCCTGGCTTTATTGACTAAATCTAATTCTCTGCATTTTACCAGAAAGTAGAGGTGGCCAATCACGGGCATTTTGCAAAATCAGGGACAGTTGAAGGAGCTGCACTGTTTTTTTAGTGATTTTTTTTCCCCCCGTCCAGTTGATCACAATGAGAGGTGAGGTTGAGGTGTGGTCAGTCAAGAAAGTGATTGTAATTGTTGGGCAGATTTGTCTGTCGTTCTGTCTGTCTGTTCCTTTGAATCTGCACGTGTGTGTGTGTGTGTGTGTGTGTGTGTGTGTGTGTGTGTGTGTGTGTGTGCATATTGACATGTAATACTTAATTTTCTGGATGTAAAATGCCTCCTGCAACAACAATTACATATGAAACAGCAATTTTGAAACGTTATGTGGGAGAACAATTTTACATAAAAAAAAAATATGAAAATTAAGTGAATATAGGTTCCTAGGTGATTATCAGGCTAATGACACCAGGGTGCCTCTAGTCTAGCCACACTTCTGAAATGTATTGGACAAGTTTTGATTCCCTAGGGTTATTTTAAGGAGTATATGTAAACTTGGACATGGTGGTCAAGCGTTTACAGCATTTGCATTTGGTTTTCCCCAACACATGGTTCAGCGAGAGACGCGGTCACAAGATCACATGAAGACATGACCACCATGCAGCTATGGTAGACCTTCTCCTACTAAGGAAGATGCATGGGTTAGAGTTAACAATTGCAAAGTCAAACCCAGTGAAACAGCCTAAAGCATAAACCACTGGTTTCCACAGTCACTTGCAAGCAGTGGTCAAAGAAGGCTCTAAGGTCAACATAGAATAGGCTAAAGACCTGTAGGATATACTTAATGTTCTAGCACCTTGAGAAGAAGACAAAATAGGTAGAATTGAAAAGTAAGGGCAGCTTCTCAAAACAGCATGTGTGAGGACTATAAGTCAGATATCGATTTGATCCAGGCAGGGAAATAAGTAGAATTATTGCAGGCTATGTATAAAGACCTAGCAACACAGACTCACCGAGGGGAGTGGGTGTGCATCAGGGCTAAGCTCTGAGCCCACTGCTGTTCATACTGGTAATGATCTACATTACCAAACAGGTCAGAGGGGACAGATCAATAAAGCTGCTGTATGCAGACAATGCAGCATTACAGGCAGACTCTGAACAAGAACTTCGACAAATGATGATGGAATGGATTGCAAAACTGAAGGCACAATGAATGAAACTAAGTAGAGATAAAATGGGTGTAATGTCCGCAAATGGAGGAAAAAAAGCTGAGAACTGAGGTAGAAGGAAACATAGTAGAACAGGTTAACAGCTTTAAGTATCTGAGATGGGTGGCTGAGGAAAAGGGAAGTCTGAATGAGGAAGTTAAGGCTAGAATTAGAGGGGCTCCAGCCAACTGGCACAAAGTGCAAGGGGTAATGTATGAGAGAAGAATGCCAAAGATGCTGAAAAATAAGGGGTACAAAACAGTGGTGCAACTGGTACTTTTGCATGATACAGAAACCTAGGCAGTGAAAGCAGAGCAGTTGATGAAATACCTGAAACAGCTGGTATGATGCACACTGTGGGACAGATTAAGAAATGAGGGCATCAGAGCAGAAACCCCAGTAGCTCCAGTTACAGAGAAGGCCAAAGAGAACAGATTACAGTGATTGGGGTATATTAAGTAGGAAAGCAGAAGACATTCTAGAGAAGCTGATTTGGGAAAGACACAAAGAAGGCAAGAGGAAATGAGGGCATGCAGCAAAAAGATGGATTATATGAGCAAAGACCTGCAACAGGCAAGACTGTCTAAGATAGGAGAATGGCATTGAATTGAGAGAGATGGCAGCAACTGATGACACCCCAACCCCATGCAGAAAATGGGAAATGGTGATAATGAATGGCGATCTATCTACTTGAGAGACATAAGTGCTAAGCCACGGTAAATTTCTGATTACCCGACCACTGGTTCAAGATGCACTTGAAGCAAATTATAGAAGAACTCTGCTTCATGTGGACATTCCAGAGAAGTGGTAGTCTTTGAGAAAAATAACTGTCCCTCCAACATGGCCTGTTTATATTGCAGATGGGGTTTAGGTCCCTACATCTGGTACTTCGGATGAGATTTGATTTGCGGATGTGCAGGAGGGCCATCAGAATGGGAATTGGGATCAGTGGATACAGTTTAACAGACAGCCCATTCTCTGAGCACAAGTATTGCCTCCAGGGGTGGGTGTTATTGGGAGGTAACATCCTTCCAGGGATGCAGAGGCACAGTATCCCTAGGCCAGCATTATTTTCCCAGTAACACCAACCCTGTCACGCATTGTCTGCTTAAAGCAGTAAGTACAAGTAAGAATGAATGAAGACCCATAAAAAGTCTCATCTGTTTTGTGTGACTGTTCAGATGGAAAGGTTCACTCTCCATTTCTAAAGGTATGACACAAGTGTGACTCGTTATGAGGAACATTCCTCATGTTGAATCTTAAGAAATCCATTTTTCCTTGCATTTCACCATTGAATGGGTCTGTCATACATTCAGAGTTAAGATTTTTTATATCCGTGGTAAATAGTACTGAATCATTTCAGTTCATTGAAGTAACTTTCTGTAAGTATAAAGTCACATGTTTTAACCACCATGTGACCTTCCTAGTTGACGTTGTTAGTAAGCTAACAGCTAACTACAGCACACAAACTTATTCATCATCCAGAAAAATGCCCTGCACTGTATAACTTATTACTGACTTACTGTCCATCAAGGGAAAATCTCATTACTTGCAAATAAGTCAGATAACGTTGCAGGAGACTTGCTGCACTCCCAATACATTGCTACACTCTGGAATAGTATCACAACACAAATAAACTCTGACAATCTCAGTAGTTTTAAGCCAGTGCTTAAACAACATTTTAACCGATCCTGGTTATGCACATGCTCATCTCAAGGTTCAGACTGTGTTCACTATATGATACTCAAGATACTCTCCTTAAACAGAATACAGTCAACCTCTCACTGAAATGGCAAAATATTTATACATAACTGCTGCCTGTACAATCCACTAAGTTACATGTGGGCTTTCACTTTAACTTCTACCAATGTAAAATCTTAGAATGTATAAATGTAACTACTGTTTCTGTATAAGTTGTTGTTTTTTCTTTCGGCTTTTCCCGGTTAGGGGTCGCCACAACGGAACTCCAGTCTGCTAATGATTGGCAGTCGATTTTTATGGTGCCGAGGTGCCAGCTCAGCGCCCAACCTTCAATGAAGGCACACCCATTCACGCATGTCTTTCGAACGCCACTCTACCGTGGGGAGGATATGCAGACTCCACACAGAAGACACTCCAGCTGAGAATCGAACGGGAGAACCTCTTGCTGTGAGGTGACAATGCTACTGCTGCACCACCGTGGCTTTGTGAATGGAAATGTAACTACTCTGTGTTTAACTGGAATTTAGTATAATGCAGTGTAAGCAAATGGAGTTTTTCTCCCCAGGCCCGTGCTGAAGATGAGTATTACCCAGTTCCAACTTTCCTGGTAAAGCAGGCAAAAAAAAAAAAAAAAAACCTAAAATACAGGTAGGATTCCTAAATTAAACAAGCAAAAAAATCCATCACATCTTATAGCGTTCAACCTTCCATCTCCAAATTGTGGAATATTATTTCATATAATGTGGAACAGATGGGCAAAATGTGAAACCCCTACAGACAGCTTATTTTTTTTTTTTTAGGTGTAATTTCTTTATAATGTCTCTAGTACCATATGAGGCAGGTATGGATAGTATTGTATAGGCCTGTTTTCTGATTAAACAAAAACGATGTAATAAGCATTTGCACAGGAATTAGATGGATCATTGATCTCATGAAGACATAAAGATAGGATCTGAAAACAGTTGTACATTCATTGTGTAAAACATGGTGGAGGAGCAGTCTAATACCTAATCATAATAAATATATCAGTGAAATATAAAGTTTCATCTTAAGCTTGGTTATATTTTACCAAGTTGCTGCCAACACAGCATTACTAATAGATGTCTGTGGATTTGTTTTCAGTGAAAAGCAGTTGGAGTGTTTGCTGTCACGTTGTGTCAAAGTGCCAATGCTCATCCTTGATCCAGGTCTGCCTGCCAATATCACTTTAAAAGATGTTTCTGTACTTTATCCATCATTCCACTCTGCCAAAGATATATTACATGTGGCAAAGCCAAAGAATCCTTCCACAAATGTCACTGTGGTTCGATTTGACAACCTTGAAGAAGGTAAGTCTCCTGAAGTATGCATTATTGTTTCAATTAAACTGTTAATTTATGACATAGTAAACGCATATTTTAAATAAATGCCAAATCATTCAAAACATTATTTTTAATTCTATTTTGTCATTTTTTTTGTCTCTGTATTATTCATAAGCATTCACACATTTGAATTCAGCAATTAAGTAAATGTTGACTCATCAGGAAGCAAAAGTGAGGAAAAAACATTTTCTTTTATTTATTTATATGTGGCCGTTGAGCTCTGGTGAATGCAGAGTTAGACATAGATGGAACACCAGCTTTTCTGTGTGTAAATGGCTATTTTTCAGCAGACTTTTATAAGACATTTCTGCATTTGCCTAGCATTACTGTAAAAAATTTGTGTGGCATACAGACACGAACAGCTGGACACACACACACGCACGTGTGTGTGTGTGTGTGTGTGTGTGTGTGTGTGTGTGTGTGTTATGTATAAGCAAGATTCTCCCAAAATCTTGCTGGTGACTTTCTTTTGGCCCAGACAGTATTGGTTCTGCTTTTAGCCAAGGGCAGTCATCACAGGTTACCTCACACGGTGGACCTACTCACACAAGATAAGTGATCTCTCATCTATCCCCACCTGTCCACTTTTCAACTGACACTGTGGGCGATAGGATTTTGATTCCATATAGACACCTTTTTTTCTGAAGATATGCTTAAGGTCCTGTAGGAATCCAGGAAATCCTACTTATCCAAATGGAAGAGGTTTCTGTTTGATGTTTTTCTCATAACCTGGATCCACTTTATATGGATGTTCCTTTGGTTCTCTGTTGTGTGTGACCTGCTCAGTGCTGGGTTGGCTTATTCTTCTGTTAAGGCCCACTTGTCAGCTATTTCTGCTTGTCTGCCTTTAGCATCCCCTCTCGATTTTAGGATAAACAGTTTCTTAAATGTGTCCTTCATATTAGACCTCCCAGGAAGCCCATCCCTTCTTTCTGACACCATAGTTTTGTTTTGGAGAAATTTACCCATTCTCCTTTTCAGCTTGCAGCTTCAGCTTCCTTGCAGCATTGCTCTTGGAAGACTGTTCTTTTGACCATTGCTTCAAGCCCTTATGGCTGTCCCTCCCTTTTTAGTTTTCCATAAGGCCAGGGTGTCCTTTCGTATTAATCCGTCTTTTATGCCCAAAATGGTGAATGGGGTGTTTCTTTATCAGTCTATTCATTTGCCCATTTTTTTTCCTGCTCTGCAATCTGCTAGTGAGAAGATTTTGCACACTCTGGGTGTGCATAGAAAACACAGATTTTATTTAGATTTTTTTTTTGTTATTCTTTTCATGGCAAGCACCTTTCTTCTTTTATTAAGGCTCATTCTACTAGGGCTGTGGCTTCTTCTTGTGCTCTTTTCAAGGGTTTAGATACTAACTCTATTCTTCCTGCAGCCTTTTGTGCATACTTTTACTAAGCACTACAAGTTGGATATGATATCCTGGGATAGAGGAAGATTTGCTAGGACCATACTTCATGGGTTCCAAGAAGACGCTGTTGGTCCTTCCTTCTCATTTTCTTCTTCCTGAGCTTTTGCACTCTCCCAGTTGTAAGGAATACTGCAACAGTGAAGTTAAAAGACATAGTACAGTTGTGTAAAATCTTACCGTAACAGTAGATGTCTTTCGCTTCACTATTGCAGTATTAACACCCTCCTTCCTCCCCCTGGTTCTTTTTCCTTCTGGATGTGCTTGTTGCCTCCCTAATCCTTGGACTGTCTTTCTTACTGGGGCTCTCAGTTCTCAGAATGGTACATCCAGACATCACCTTTATGCTCTGTGGTGTACATGGAGGAGCATATTTGTGACGTTTGGCGTACCCTTAGCAACCTAAAGACTTTGGTATACTGGCCGGACATCGGGCCTCTCTTGGCAGGTGATCCCTATTGTAAGGAGTACTGCAACAGTGAAGAGAAGGATATCTACTGTTATGGTAAGATTTTACATAGCTGTAATTTCTACCCGCACCAAGGCTCCTATTCATTGATAGTAGGGGGTTGGCCTTGAGCATACTGTTTGCCATAGGCCTTGATTCCCGAGACATCATATGTGCTGGGTGCAGTTAGCATTTTCTTTTTCCCTATACGTGCCAAAAATCCCCACCTCTTAATGCGTGTGTAATGCCCACTCCCCAGCTTTCACCCTTGTTATAGGGAACAGCAGATCTGATGTCAGTCTTCATTCATTCCTTACTGTTAGGACTTCGGTTCTGTCCTCGGAACTGAAACGGCCGGTAACAAGCTTGCGCCAGCCAAAAATTCTCATCTAAGACCTACCCACAGTGCCCCTGTCATAGTCTCTTCAGATTTCGTTTGCCGCGTTCCTTGTCAGACGTGTACCACGCCTTCTCTCAAGCTAAGTGTACCTTTTTTGTGGTTATTTCGAGTGTTCAGTGTTTGTTAGCCAGTTTTTCTCATTTAAAGCTATTTCTCATCTCTACCTTCATTTCCTGACTAAACCCTACCCACTACCTTGGTAGTTCTTTCGTACCATCATTGGTACTACTCCCTCTCCCTTACCTTAGTAGGCCCTCCTCTTACCTTTTTGGTATTTCTTAGTACCATTGTTGGTACTCTTTTCCTGCTATCTGTACAAAAAAAAAAGTGCTTTCTTTCGCTATTCTTATCTCTTGCTTGGTAGATATAGTTTTATTGTGTGGTAGTTCTAGTGTGTTATAATGGCAGATGAGGCCAAGCTTGGGTTCAAGCAGTGTGATAAGTGCAGGCGTAAGATGTCCAATTCTGATGGTCACGCCCAGTGTGTTTATTGTTTGGGCGTTGACCACATTAATGTTTCTTGTGACATTTGTTCTACCTTCAGTAACTGTACATTGGCTGAATGCAAGAACAAAGCTTATTCCAAAGGGTATGCTGAAATCACCCTTCGTGGAGGCTCTTTCGGGGATGGAGGTCTTACCACCTCCTAAGCATAACGATGTGAAAAAGCATAAGGAGAAACGGAGTCTTTCGGTACTGACATCCCCGTCCTCCTTGGAACCAAGTCGTCACCAGGCTTCTCCTGCTCCGTCGGCACAGACAGCTTTGGCACCAGGGTCCCTGTCTTCTCCCTCGTTGACTTCCTTAACTTTGACTCAGACTCCTACCACTGTACCACCTTCGGCACCATCCCCCTCAGTGCCGACCTGGTTTATGACACAGGCTTCGACCACTGTACCTGCAATGACAACATCCCCGGCCTCGGTGCTGATGTCTTACACAGCTCCACTAATAATGACACCTTCGGTTCCGAAGATTGAGCACTTTCCCAGAACCAAGTATTCTACATCTAATGACCCTTTTTGGGACAACAATTTAGTCCATTTCTTGAGAGACCAGAATCTCCATCGGCAGCTTCCTTCAGATCCACCAGGAGTCTTTTGGAACAGGATGTAGTGAGGGTTGTGGACTAGCTTTTGGGAGCTAGAGGATTACCCACCCGACTAGGTCTTCCCTGCCTTTTGGAACGGAATCTCTCTCAGCGTATTCACCTGTCTATCCTCCTCAGACCACCTCCCAGGTCTGGGAGACTTTGGTACAGATGGCCATACCGGTGCATTCTGTCTCTGCTCCAATCCTTATGGGCACCGATCACTCTTGGTGCAATGGCTCCTCTGGAACTGGCACACTCTTGGAGCAGTGATTGGGCTGTCGGCTCCGTGGCACCTAGTTTGGTGCTGATTTTTTTCTGTGGTGCAGTCTATGGCCATGGCTCTCCTGCCAGCTACTGGTCCTCTCGGAGCTCCTCACCTGGAGGCAGGCCCCTCAGGGCAGGGTGTGACCCTGGTTCCGAGGTCATCCTTCTCAGTTCTGTGCTCCCATCCCTCCTCGGGCGGGCCTAATTTCCAGGTGATGGAGAGGATCCTTGCTTCAACAGGTTTACATTTGACACCACTGGCATCGGAACCAGAACCCCCCTCTAGCATGCAGCTGTCCCAACCTCCTACTCTGGGATCTCGAGCATGGGAGACGCAAGACCTTCCTTTGAAGGGAACCATTTCTCCGGAGTCCTTCTCAGAAGACACCACTGGGGAGCCACCCCAGAAGAAACTTTGAAAGAGGAAGCATCTTTATTTCCTTGAGGAATCTATCCCTGAAGACACTGATTGTGATGAGGGAGAAGGGTCCCAACAGTCTCCCCCAGAAGATGTCTCATTTGGAGACATTTTTGAGATCCTCAAGCAGAGAGGAGACTGGAAGCCCTCAAGCAGAGAGGAGACTGGAAGCCCTCCAACCCATCGGAGGAATCTGTGTTCTTGCAGGCCTTCAGTGCTTGACTATCTACTTCCTGGGTGACCTCATTAGACTTATTGTGCAGCGTGACTGGAAGACCCCGGACAACATAGAACCTGTCCCCCGGAGGCCCGACAAAATTTTGTCCACTCCTAAAGACCAACCTAACTGGTCCAAGCAGCTGGTAGTTGATTCCATGGTCGTCGTGGCGGCGGCCACCAAGAGGGAACTGGCAGAAGATAATGCCACTGTTCATCCCCCGAGCAGGGAGTCTCAGGCTACAGACAGACTGGGGAAGCAGGGTTACGCTTCAGCGACCTTTGCCATTCGGTCGCTGAATTATCTGGCACACTTTACTCGCCTCCAAAGAGATGTAATCTCAGAAATGTCTGCCTCTTTGGTGGGGGGTACTGCCTGAGGAGGTGCATGATACTGTTGCCTTTCAGCTAGCTACCCTAGAATCCATCTCTAACTCCTCAACCCCTTTGATCTCTCACACTACTGAGGGGGCAGCTTGAGCAGTCGCATTGGGCATGGTCATGAGACGGCATGCTTGGATGCGTTTGTGTGCATTCACAGACCCATTTAAATCTTCGTGTCAACACGCCTGTTGACGAATCTTCCCTTTTTGTTCCCAAAGTAAGAGAGACGCTGTCACGTAGTGAGAAGGATGGAAAGACCTTGTCTGCTGTGGGCATATGTTTTTCCACCCCCCAGAGATCCTACTCTAGGAATTAGAGGGGAGGAAAATTATGGTTCAAGAAGTCCCTAGGATCTTTCCGTGACAGTCATGATGAGCAATCCCTCCGGGGCAGAGGGGGCAATTTATCCGGAAGATGCCCCTTTCAGGGCAGAGGGGGTCCGCGCAACCAGGTCGCTAGATATTCCTTCTCTGGCCGACCCTTCCAGTGCTCTTGAACAGCGGCCCGATTGCTTTCCTCTGGAAACAGTCAGGGGTCGATTCTGTCTCTGCACTTACAGGCCTTGCAACTCATAACGGATGCCAGGGTGCAGAGAATAATGTCCAGAGACTATCATATCCCACTCGATCTTACTCCCAGCCCCGTAAAACGAATCCCCGATTTTCCACCCAGTCAGAGGGAGACTACAGCCTTAGAAATTGAAAAGCTGCTAAGAAGAATAGTCATCCAACCAGTCTCACCAAACCAAAGAGTATCCCGGTTTTACTCAAGGTTTTTTTTAGTGCCAAAAAAGACAGGGGACTGGAGACCAATCGTGGATCTCAGCTTTCTAAACAAATTCATCAAACCTCAAAATTCCAGATGGTCACGGTACAGTCCATTCTCCCCTTTCTGGGGAAGGACAATTGGATGTGCTCTATAGACCTCCTGGACGTGTATTCCCACGTAAAGATGGACATATGCTCCCAGAGATTTCTCCGCTTCCAGCTGGGAGCCAATCACTATCATTTCAGGGTACTACCCTTTGGTCTCTCGACAGCCCCCAGAGTGTTCACCAAATTATGGCAGTCTTAGTAGCTCATTTCCGACTACACGGATTCCATGTGTTTCTATAGCTACACGATTGGCTCCTTACCACCACGACCAGGAATCTTCTCATTCTCAGTCTCTTACACTCAAGGCCTTGCTCTTGACTTAGATGTCACGATCAACATGGACAAATCACACATCTCCAACAAGAGCACTGGAATTAATTGGAGCGATTTACGATACAACGTCCTGTCAAGTTTCCCTTCCTCCTCACAGGCTCTCAAAAATAAGAAACCAGATTCAAGTCCTCCTTCCACAGACATTTGTACCAGCACGCCTTGTACTACAACTTTTCGGCTGTATGGCAGCAACCATTACCTTAGTACCACTGGTGAGGTTGCACATGAGACTATTACAGTGGCTCCTTTGATCACGATGGTCGATGTTAACCCACCCACTCAACCACATGATACGCCTTACAAATCTTTGCAAGAAAGACTTGCTATGGTGCATGAAACCAGAAACAAATCTTTGGTGTTGACCGTTCTGTCTTTCCCAGCCCAGGGCCACGGTGACCATGGACGCTTCCCTTTTGGGGGGGCATTTCCAGGGAAAGACGGTAAAAGGCACCTGGTCCCCCATGGAGGAGAATTTGCACATAAATGTCCTGGAATTGAGGGCAGTTCTCTTAGCGTTGCAAGTGTTGCACACATCCCTTCCTTCAATCGGACAACATGTCAGTCATCTGGTACATCAACAAACAAGGCAGAACCAGGTCTTACCCCCCTGTGTTGGGAAGCCATGAGGATTTGGCATTGGACGATGGCTTCCAACCGCTTTATCATAGCAATGTACATTCCCGGGAGTTCCAATCTTATTGCAGACAATCTGAGCAGGAACATTTTGATGCCTCACGAGTGGTCCCTCAATCCAAAAATAGCGGCTCAAATCTTCCACTGCTGGGGCAGACCTTGCTGTGACCTGTTTGCTTCACCCCTAAACAACAAAAGCAGAAACTACTTTGCCCTGATCCCCCATCAGGGGGAGTCACCGCGGGATGCTCTGATGCACATTTGGCCCCTGGGTCTACTGTATGCTTTTCCCCCATTTCCCCTCATTCCATAATTTCTACAGAAAGCTCAGAGGTTGAGAAGCAAAGTGATCCTCATTGCCCCTTATTGGCCCCGTCAAGTCTGGTTCCCATTCCTATTGCCTCACCTGATTCACAGCCCGTGGAACCTGGATCAATCCCAAGGACTGCGGTCTCATCCTCAGGGACTGATTCACCCCAATCTTCACAGTCTCAAGCTCACAGCTTGGTTTCTCCACTTCCGATGATTGTCACACTACCTGATATTTCATCCCCTGTCCACGAGATCCTTCAGGCTTTGCACAAACCTTCCACCAGAAAAATTTATTCCAGTAAGTGGACTAGCTTCTCTAGATGGGCAAAAGAACATAACATAGAACCCTTTTCCATGCCTGTTCAGAAGATCCTTCAATACCTCACTACCTTGTTGCACGCAGGAGCTTTTGCATCGACGATTACTGTGCATTTATCAGTTATTGCAAACTTTCACAATGGAATTGACAATTCATCTGTTATGTCACACCGACTGTGCAAAGCCTTCATGAAAGGAGCATTACATATTAAACCTCCTGTCAAGCCTCCTATAGAACCATGAGACTTGACTTTGGTGCATCAGTCATTAATGAGTCCTCCATTCGAGCCTTCTAATTCCTGTGATATCAAATTTTTTGTCTTGGAAAACTCTACTTCTAGTAGCCCTTACCTCAGCAAGAAGAGTGTCTGAGTTGCAGGCCTTGAGTGTCAAGAGACTTTACTTGATTTTTCATAGGGAAAGAGTGTCTCTACGTACTGGCCCCTCCTTTTAGCCCAAGGTCATTTCTGTTTTTTCCATTTATCAATCTATTGACCTACCAGTTTTCTTTTCCCACCATTCAATTAGAGGGGAATACTTTCTGCGTACCCCTGATGTTCATAGGCAACTTAATTTCTACTTGGACAGAACTAAGTCTTTCTGAAAAAAGGAATCTGTTGTTTGTGGCCTTTGCAGGACCCAGAATGGGTAAGCCTGTTTCCAAAATGACTATCTTCTTGGCTCAGAAACGCCATTATTTTCATCTATCATCAAAACAAAGTGTCCTTACCTTCCAAAATAAAGGCTCACTCTGCTAGATCGATGGCTACCTCGGTGGCCTTTCATTCCAGAGCCTCTATGGATGATATCTGCACAGCAGCCACTTGGGCAACACCTCATACCTTTATCAGTCATTACAAATTGGATTTGGCCTCCAGGTGATGAACATCTTTTGGTTCTGTGATGCTCAGGAATGCCCTTCCTTGGGGCTACCCAGGACTCCAGTAGCTGGGGACTCTGTCCTAACAGTAAGGAATGAATGAAGATTTACAACATCAGATAAGGAAGTTATGTCTTACCATAATGTTCCATCTGTGTTGTAGATCTTCATTCATTCTTACTTCAGACTTCCCGCCCTCCTTCCCCCTGCCTGGACTCCTAGTGGACTTTAGGATTTCCTTATTAATTAAGGCATCTGCTCGGACAGAGCCTCCTGTTATCACTATTATTATTTCTATACTATAAAGGTGGGCAAACTCGATCTGAAGAGACTATGGGAGAGCATTGTGGGTAGGTCTTAGCTGAGAGTTTTTGGCTGCCGCGAGCTTGGTACCGACCGTGTTAGTTCTGAGGATGGAACCGAAGTCCTAACAGTAATGAATGAATGAAGATCTACAACACAGATGGAACGTTATGGTAAGACATAACTTGTTTTTTTTTAGAAGTAATGGACTATAAGGTCATCCCCTCCTGTGGGGGAGCGGGATAGCTGTTGTAAGAAAGGCAGAGTGTATGGGTGAATCTTATGAGAGAAAGGGAGAAAGGAACAAAAGAGCTGATTGGGGAACCGGGTAAATGTCTGTGATAGTAGAATAAGAAGCAAAAAAAAAAGTATTGGGCAGATGGAAAAGGGCGAGTTGGGGGGTAGAGGGGAATAATAGTATTAAATGCACTTAAATGGCAATTTGGATATACTCATTTTCTCCTACACCTGTCAGACAAGTGTAATGTAAAGCACAACAGAAATCTTGATTGCAGCCTTCTCATACATTTGAATGGTGATGTGTAGTCCAGGTGTAAGCCCAGAATTAGAAATGTGCATTCTAAATGTGACCACTAGGTGGTGAGTAAGCTTCTTTTTTGTTGTACTGATTTTAGCCTTTGCTGTCTGATAAACTGGCTGCTGATAGCAAAGCTAACCTGATCTCTCTTTGCTGAGACTTTTGGTGACCACTGGGGCAGTCACTGGTAATAGTGCCGCTGACTATACTTTTCTTAGTGATCCTAGTACCAGATAGGTCATGTACATATTGCATAGCATGCAAGGCAGTGAGATCCTTAACATAAGTGTTGTAAACCAAAGCATTATGCCTCTCAGCTGTTTGCTGAATGGTACCCTATTTTGCTCATATTTTTGTCATCTCTGATTAAAAACAAAAATCTTTGATATTCTTGATATTCTGAAATCGCTAAGGATTATCCAGTCAGTTGTTTAAGACATTAGACATTCATACCGCTATTTGCTCAGAAAATGCATGTTGAAGCCAAACCTGTTTTTGCCTTTTTTAACTTGGTAAGCGAGTTTGAGATTAATAAACTTTAAAAACTGTCCCTGATTTTGGTCCTTAGTTCCCTCATTATCTGTGGCTTTGTTCAGAATTCTTGAGCAAAGTTGAGAAGTTTGTATAGGTTCATAGGTGTGTACTAGACTAATAGCCCTGGAGCCTTTACAAGCCTAGCCCATAGGATTACCCTGGCATCGTGCCACACAACCTTAGTTCCTAGTGTCTCTGTCGAGTAGAGCCACTGGAGTGATCCCCAGGCTGAATTTTCTATTTCCCATCCACTCATCAAGATTTTTCTTGAAGAGGGCCAATGAGGTGCTCTGCTTGACATGTATGAGAAGTCTATTCCGTAGCATAGGCAGTTTCTGGGTTATGAGCCTGTCCCTCCAGCATGTTCTGTTGATTGTGGTAATGAGGTTGAGGTCTCTGGAGCGTGTGGTGTGGAGGGATTGGGATTTCTTTAGATGTAGCATTTCTATCAGAACTGGGTCACACATGGCTTTGTAAGTTAAGCAGAGATCGCCTGTAAGTAGGCGATATGAGACAGAGAATAGTTGGAGTTTTTTCAGTCTATCCATATAGGACAAGTGTTTAAGGCCTAGGATCCTCTTTGTTAAGTACTTTTGCGGCCTCTCCAGTTGTTGCAGGTGTCTAGTGAGGTGCATGCCAAATGGGGCATTGTACTCGATGACTGGCCTAATGAGGGAAGAGTAGAGGGAGACAATGGCCTCTTTCTTCCAGGATGCAAAACCCTTAGTAATGAGATGTGCCACATAGAAGGACTTTCTGACCACAGTGGTAATGTGGTGGTCAAAAGAGAGGTTGCTGTCAACCTGTGTTCCCAGATCTCTTATAACGCCTTCTGTATTCAGTGGACTATCAACACTGTGGTAATTCATGGGAACCAGTTTTTTCCCAAATGGGATGACAACACTTTTTGGCATTGAGCTTAAGGCCATGGTTCTGACACCAATTGTTGGTCTCAGTGAGGCCTTTCTGTAGGATGTCAACATCACTTGGGGAGTTAATAGCTCCCAACTTGCAATCATCTGCGAACTTTGTCAGCCAGAGTCCCATTGTGTTAGCCTGGACTTCAGAGAAGTAGATGCCAAACAGGATAGGACCCAGGACCGAACCCTGTTGTACTCCACTCGTGACTGTTCGGCAGTCTGACTTGGAGTCAGCTACTTTAACACTGTGGGCTCTATCTGTGAGCCAGTTTGCAACCCACCTAGTGATATAGGGGTTGATGTCTAGCTTAGTGAGTTTTTCTACGATTCCTGAGTGGGGAATGGTATCAAAGACTTTGGCCAGATCAGGGTAGGCTGTATGAACCACCTTGTCTTCATCCACAGCTCTGGTGACTGACTCAAAGAAGTCGACCAAGTTGAGCAGGCATGATCTACCCTTCACAAAACCAAACTGTGTGGGATCCAGAGCTTGGAGATTGCTTGTGTTCTTGTTTATTAGGTCCATAATGATGCATTCCATAGCTTTGCATATCAGACTTGTCAGGCTAATGGGGCGATAGTTCCCAGGGTCTGTAGTTGCTCCTACTTTGTGGAGAGGGATGACTGTAGCAGCCTGCCATTATGTAGAGACAAAGCTTGAGGTGAGGCTGTGACTGAACAGGGCACACAGGTGAGGTGCCAGTTCACTCTGTAGTTCATGTAGAACACAGCCAGGGGATATAGTCAATTCCCATAGAAGCTGTATTCTTGGCCTTGGACAGGGCCATTTTAACCTGTACAGCAGTAATACTGTGTGCCTGGCAATCTACTGGTATTGTGATTGGCCCTTTTGGGTGTGGGGGGGTAAATTTGGCACTGAATCTGTCGGCCAGTATATTGGCAATATCTGTTGGCTCAGCATAGGAGGTACCATTGTGCCGTAGCTCAGAGCAGATCTGGGTATTGCTGGAGGGATAAGTTCAATAGGTTCCTGACCCAGAGACTCCCCAGACTCTGGAATAGACTGCCCATACATGTCAAGTAGAGCACCTCTTTGGCCCTCTTCAAAAGGAACCTTGATGATCGGATGGGAGATAGGAAATTCACCCCGGGGAAGTAAATACTGTGGGAAGAAATAGCCAGGGAATTGTTATGGCTAGGCTTGTATAGGCCCTAGGACCAATAGCCTAGTACCAACCTATGAACCTGTGAGATTCGTTACATAACTATAGAAGGCCTTGTAGTTGTCTTTACTATGCTGCAATTCTGTTTTCATAGCTAGCTTTAGAGGATTTTAGCAGGATCCAGCCTTTTCCAATGCTGACATCCCTGCCTCCTCCCAAGGCCTTAATTTTTATTGCTTTCGTTCATTTTGTTCTTCCTCTGGCTTCAGCCACATCCAGGTAATTTCTGAGGGTTCTGGGTTATATGGCTTCTTATGCTGCCTCTAGCCAAGCTCCACGTGAGAAAGCTCCATTAATTTCTAAAGTCAGTCTGCCATCAACATTCTCATCCTTTAGATTTTCTAGTCCCTTTTCTTCCATGCCTCAAACTGGAACTTCAGTTGTCCCTCAACCCAGGACTTACTTTTAAACCTCGACTCCCATCTGAACAACTTTTCACAGATGCCTCAGATGTGGGATTGGGGGGGGGGGTATCCATCGCCCCTCTGAAGATGCAGGGCCTTTTGTCACTTCAGGAAAAAAAAAAGACCACGTTAATGTCAGAGATGAGAGCTCTTTTGCTGTCTGTTCAAGCTTTTCATTCTCTTTTCCTTCTAGGGCTCCTCAGGATTTTCACAGACAATACCCCAATGATGTGGTACGTTAACAAGCAAGGGGGGGGTCAAGGTCTTATCTCCTATGCAGGTTAGCCCTTCAGGTTTGGGAGCTAGCTTTCCAGTATCAGATGACCTGTCAGGCAGTCTACATTCCCTCAGATCAGAATATAGTGGCAGATTCTCTGAGCAGGTCCATACCACTATCCTACAAGTTGATGCTTTACAGGGAAGTGTTTCTGGACATTGTCCACCAGTGGGGTACTCCTCAAGTAGATCTGTTTGCCACCCCTCTGAACAGACAGCTTCCTCTATTTTATGCCTTCTGGTCTGGAAGGTGGACTCCCTCTCTTTTTCTTGGAGTGGGATGTTTCTTTGTCTTCCCTCCTCTTTCTCTCATTCTGAAAGTCCTGTTCAGAATAAAACAAGATGCTCCAAAGTCTTGCTGGTGACTCCTTTTGGCCCAGACAGCATTGGTTCCCTCTTCGGCATCTTGCCAAGGTCAGTCATCTCAAGTTATCTCACAGGGTGGACCTACTCGCACAAGACAAGGGGATCTCTCATCCATCCCTACATTTCCACTCCAGCTGACATTGTGGGTGATAAGGTTTTGAATCCTTATAGACACTTTTTATTCTGATGAAGTGCTTTATATCCTGCAGGAGGCCAGGAAGCCCACTAGTAGGAAATCTTACTTATCCAAATGGAAGAGATTTTCTGTTTGGTGTCTTTCTTATAACCTGGATCCACTTACTATGAATGCTGCTTTGGTTCTCGCTTATTTGTGTGAAGTGCTCAATGCTGGGTTGGCATATTCTTCTGTTAAGCCCTACCTACCAGCCATCTGTGCTTGTCTGCCTTTGAACTCCCCATTTAGCCTCTAGATTTGAGGCCAAATAGATTCTTAAAATGTCCTTCACGTTAGGCCTTCCGGAAAGACTGTCCCTCCTTCCTGGAAACTTTAATTCTGTTTTAGAAAAATTGAGTCAGGTTCCTTTTGAGCCTGCTACTCCTTACAGCATTGTCCTTGGAAGACTGTTCCTTACTTCTGCTAGATGGGTGTCTGAGCTGCAAGCCCTTATGGCTTTTCCTCCTTTTTTATTTTTCCATAAGGACAGGGTGTCCCTTTGTACTAATCCTCCTGTTATGCCCAAGGTGGTTAATGATGTTTTTTCTTTATCAGTCTATTCATTTGCCCACTTTTTTCCCTTCTCTGCAGTGTGCTCAAAGGAAGATTTTGCACACCGTGGCATAGACAACTCGTATTATTTGGATAAGACTAAAGTTTTTTGTAAATCTGAACAGCATTTTGTTTCTTTTCATCCTAGGTCTTTAGATTTGGCTGTTTCCAAGCAAATAATTTCTTGGAAATCTTAAGCATTTCTTTTTGCTATTCTTTTCATGAGAAGAGCCTTTCTTCTTCTGTTAAGGTTCATTCTACTAGGGCTGTGGTTTCTCCTGGTCCTTTTTTCAAGGGGGTTGGATACTAATTCTATTTTTGAGGCTGCTACCTGGACTTCTATCCATACCTTTATCAAGCAGTATAAGTTGTATGTGATTTCTAGGGCCAAAGCTGGTTTTGTTAGGGCCGTTCTCCATGGCTTCCTAGAGGGCTATACTGGTCTTTCCTCCTCCCAGTCTTTTCCTGAGCTGTTGTACTCTCCCTGTTGTAAAGGATACTGCAACCAGGATATGTATACTTTGATTGTCATTCCTACTGGAGCTTTTCATTTCTGAGGATGGTACATCCAGACATCACCTTTATGCCCTACACCGTGCATAGGAAGCATATGTGTGATGTATGGTGTACCCATTACAACCTAGAGGCTTTTGTATGCTGGCTGGATGTCGGGCTGCCCTTGACAGAAGATTCCATACTGCAATAGTCAAGAGAAAGACATCTACTGTTATGGTAAGATTTTACACAACTTAGCTCTGAACTGTTACAGATCTACACAAAATGGACAAATCTATTCAGTTCTTTTGCTTTATGTGGTAAGCCATTAGCCAAATAGACTTCATCCAAGTGTCTGACTTGCTTTTATTTTCCTTTACTAAGAGGTCAAGGCCTCATCCTGACTTAGTAAAAACTTTTCACTGGAGGAGTTGATGCCAGGCATCCATTTATTTTTGGGGGCTACATGTACATATTCTGTTTGTTCTGTAGTATGGTTATCTTGTGTATACATGTTTAGGAAGCCATATAGCTTGAATATCTCCTCTAGGAGCACAGCTGTTTTACCAAAGAATGTTCTGCGGGACATCCTCCACTGACCCATTTCATTGCATCTGTCTGATCTTTATACCTAGAATGCTTTGGGAAGTTGCATCTCAAGCATTTCCGTTTGTGGATCCACTTCATACATCCCCTCAAACTAACATAGTCCTGTTGTATTTTATTGTTAGCAAAATGGGTAATTTATCTTTCTAATGTATCCTTTATTTGTGTTTATCACTGTTCACCTACCCCACTCCACCCATCCTAATTTGTTTCCTGTCCTCCTTCTGTCCTGCCAGAGCCCTTTTAAATGTATAAATTGAGTTTCACTTTGCCTTTCATACATGGACAGTACTTTCTGTGAAGTGAAATTTCCTGGTTATAGTTTATTCTCAGTTTCTGCATTTGGTGCCCTCTTCATCCACTTGTTCTTTCGCCCTCTTGTCACAATCTTATTGACCAAATCATGTCCTACTTACCCCTCTTACTTTCAGTGGTGGAGCTATAGGCTCTCCATTTTCATTTCATAGTCCAGTACTTGCATCTCGTTTCACTCCCTTATTGCATTCTTTATACCCATTCAGAAATGTTCCGACCTTTAGAACTGCTTAATGTTTTCCAGGTGAGTTCTGACCAGTGATAGGTGTAGGGAGAAAATGACCTCTTTGTCTGTGGTGTCTGTTTCTCTTAAGATGCAAGACCTTGTATTTGTGAACAAGAGATAAACAGTATGTTTAAAATGTTTTTTTAATACTTTTGAGCTTTTCTCCCCAGGCCTCTGCTGAAAATGGGCTCCTACCCAGTCGGATTTTCCCAGTGATCAAACGTCAGTAAATAAATAGTCAAGCCATGTAAATGTCTCAGAGGATTAATCTTAAAGGTAGTTGTGATGCTTATTTTCTGAAGGAGCTGTCCTAAGACGTAATTCAGTTTTCAGGGTTGTTTGAATAGTTTCAGTGCTGGTTTGTGCAGTAATGGAATTGTGCATTTTGTTTGTTAGCTGAAGATGCCCATGCAGCAGCCCCAAACGAAGATGAGAAGCAGTTATTCTGGAGAGCTTACTTGGTAAGTTGACTTATCTTCTCTTTAAATTGATATTTATTAGATTTGCTGCATGACTTAATGTCACTTCCATTAAAACAACTGTACTTCCTATAGTCGAGAATAAAACTTTGCATAAACTTAAAGAACAGAGCACAAATATTTGCTGTACTGCATTAAATAGACCCCTATAAAGTCTACAGGCAAATCATGATTGTTAAGCATTGCATATGCTAATGTATGAGATTCGTAGATTCACATACTTTTACTTAGCTTAAGGCCAAAGGAGACCATCAAGAAGTTCATCTTCATCACCCAGTACTGTAATAGACCAACAGTCTCCCCCATTAACTAGACTTTTCCACATATCCCAAGTGAACATTTGTTCTCTTCCATCCAGTTTAGACTGTTTTAGGTTGTTGTGGAATTTCTCTTTTTGTAAGGGTAGCCTATTCCAGAAATAAGGTTTACATTGAATTTAGGTATCTGCCATACCATTTAGTGGTGTTGATGTAGTAGTAGGTCTCTTGAGCTGGTGTTTGCTTTACCACTAGTTCTTTTTAGATGAAGGAATTTGAGTGTTGGATCATGCATTGGAAGGCTAAGCAGAGTTTACTCCACAGAAATTTGTATGACACTGAGTAGAGGACTGGATTTTTATTCTGCTGGAGTATCAAAGGGTGCCAAGACTGGAGATCTTTTGGTGAGGAAACATTGAGGTCTATCAAGCTAGTTTAGGTGCTTGGCGAGGTAATTGACAAAAGGGTACATTATCACTTATTAAGCCTATCATTGACTATAAAGTGTGACCTTAATGAGATGCAACAAAGGATAAGTTGTGCAAGATAGAAGGGTTTTCTAACCACCACAGAGATATGGTGGTCAAAGGAGTGTCTGTTATCAGTATATGTACCCAAGTCCTTAATGACTGTATCAAATTTTAGTGACATGTTGTCTGTATAGCAAGCAATAGTGATGCTAGATTTACCAAAGGAAAACCGTCTGCATTTCTTGCTGTTGAGGGTATGTAATGATTTAATACACCAATCCTTTGTTTGGTCCTGCCCTTGGTAAATAATTTGAGCATCAGATTTAGATTTAATAATCACCCCCAGTTTGCAATCATTGGCAAACTTGGTTATCCATAGTCCCTTGGTATTGACATTTATGTTCCAGAAAAGACATAATTTGGAATGATGGTTTAAGGTCTTTGTCTGCCATGCGCAAGGTACAACCTGGCATCATTTAGCCTATTGGTTATGGACTTCACCTCCTATGCACACGGTACAGGGCTGTATGTTCTTCCAGTGTCTCTTTGAGGTTCCTCACATCTGCCAAAAACATGCTGGATGTTTTCTGGTCAAACTTGCCCAAAAATTGAATGGAATCACAGGCAGCACCATAGACTCTAGGTGATGCCTGTCAAGGAAAGAATTGTAAAGACTTACCTGCATTAGGCATCAACTGTGGTGCAAAATGTCCTCCAGTTGGAGAACACTTATGAAAGACCACATGCCGTGTGAGGGCTAGCCACTTGATTGGTGTAAAAAAACTGGCTCTAGGTGATTTGGTTACATTGACTAATGTCACCAAAAATGGGCATCAGTATTTGCTGTTGATTAAGGGGTTGAGGGCTCTGTCAGGGACCTGTGCTAATGGTGAAAGGGGTCTGCGTGCCACTATTAGTCAGTGTTTGCCAGCCGTAAAGCTCAGCAGCTCTAGGTCAGTAAGATACTTGTCAGCAGGTGTCCAGTTGCCCATCTTAGGTTTCCTGTGATAGCTGTGTTTAGCGAAAGCTGGACGTAAAACCAGATATGAACTAGGGATTGCTACACTCTATATGTTCACTGATGGAACACAGCTTAGAAGTGGATGACATGGTGTTTAAAGAGGAGACTGGACATGTTGTGTAACCAGGTGACAATGTAGAAGGGCAGTGAAGCAAAGTCATTTGGCATGGGATCCAGAGTGTACTACTCAGGGAAAAGAACAGACTGGAAATGGTGTGTGAACTGTAGCGAGGGAGTGTCTTATGAAGACATTGAGGGATATCATTAGAATTAGTGATTAGTCTCATGGTAATCAGTCTCCAATGTAAGGATAGGACATTCTTAATAATCTTTGCCTGTGCCCCACAGCAGGGTTGTGGGAAAGAAGCAAAGATTGTGAAGACTGTGCTCCACAGGGGCAGAGGCAAAAATGTATGCCCCACAGCAGGGTTGTGGGGGCATAATCTTTGCCTCTGTCCCACAGTAGGGTTGTGATTACACAAGGTAGTGGTTACAGTATCTACTAGATAAAACAGAACATTAATTGATGCAGATAATGGGGGACCTGAATGTTCGTATCTAGACAGACAGAACATGATATAAGGACTGCCTGGTTCCACATGGGTGGGGCAACAGGAATAAAGGATAGACCATTCTAGACTACTATCTGGCAGAGATGGTTTGATGGTGGTGAACACTTGCTTCAACAAGAGAGTGAGCACAAGACTGGATACAGGAGTGGCCAACATACAGCTTAGGTACACTTCCGTCTAGCAAGGACTGTTCATTGGGGTTGAATAAGTGACTGCAAAGTCATCCTTAGTGAAATAGTCAGCCCACAGCATAAACCACTGGTGGCCATAATCAGTTAAAAGCAGTGAACAGAGAAGGCTCTAAGGTCAACTGAACTAGACTGAAGATCTGGAAATTGACATGTGTTCAAATAAATGCTCATGACTCTAGCTTCTCAGGAAGAAGAGGAAATAGGTGAACTTGAAGAATGACATCATCTCAAAACAACATGTCTGAGAGCATAGAACAGATATGTGGTTGAGTTAGGTATGGAAGTAAGGTACAAAATGAAAACTGGTGGTGGAATGCAGAAGTCCAGGAGGTTATCTGAAGAAAGATGGAGTGCAGGAAAAAGTGAGAGATAAAAAGACCAAACTTAGGAGGAGTACTGGTTGGTTAACAAAGAGGCTTAGAGAACAGTCACAGAAGGAAAGAACAAGGCATCAGAGGCACTCTATCAGCTTCTGAAAAGGGACTCAGCAGATGGCACAAACCAAAGGCAGAAAGATAAAGATGGTTATCAGACACTGTTCTTAATGGAGGCCAACAACAAGGTGCTTATAAGTCAGTTGCAGGACATTAAACACAGATGAAAGCAGTGCTTTTAGCAGCTTTTGAATGAAGAAATCCCCACAGAAGCTGTACTGCCCAGGCACAGCCTACAATGAAAGAGGAGGAGGAGGGCACAACAGAGGAAGTAAGAACAGCGATAAGGAAAATGTAGTCAGGAAAACTAGTGGGCTTAGATGAGATAAAAGCAGATACGAGTAAGATTGTTGAGTTAGGAGGAAAAATGGCTCCAGAAAGTATTCGTAGCAGTATGGGGAGAAAGGTTTATCCCAGATGACTGGAGGATAAGCATTCTAGTGCCAGTGTACAAAAGCACTTGCATGAAATTGCTGGAGATGTGACTGGTAAATAAGTATGCAGAATAGTAGAAAGTAGGATGGAGAAATAAGCATTTCATATTCAGATGACAGTGTAATACAACTGATCAAATGATTGTTGTGTGACAGTTGAGATAGAGATAAAGAAAGAGTCCAACTGGGCATTGCAACTCTTGTAGAAAGTAAATGTCAAGGTTCGAAGAAAGCTGATTTGGGTAGTCCTGCAGTGGTTTGAAGTCCTGGAAGTACCGTTAGAATTAGTGCAGGTTATGTACAAGGACACAGTGACATAAGTATGAACAGTCGTAGGACTCTCAGAGGGGTTCTCAGTTGGTCAGTGGTGTGCATCATGGTTCGGCTCTGAGCCCACTGTTGGTTGTACTATGGATGGACTAAATTAGCAAACAGGTTGGAGGAAACAGATCAACAAAGCTGCTGTATGCAGACAATGCAGAGTTACAAGCAGATTCTGAACAAGAACTTCAGCAAATAACAGAGGAATGGAATGCAAAACTGAAGACGCTATGTTTGAAACTGAATACAGATAAGACGGTTGTCATTACAGTTAATGGGGAAAATCAAGACTGCAAAAGTTGAGATTAAAGGGAAAATACCACTCCCACAGTGCCCTTTTTGAGGCATTGCCAACCTGATAAACTTCCCGACATAAAACCAACCTAAGAACATCTAATGTTGTTACTGCTCAATGCTAGGAAACTAAACAAGAAGTTCTACTCCCTGCAAGCTCTCCTCACACTGGAGAATGTAGACATCTGTACAGTTACTGAGACATGGTTTAAAGCTGTGGAGAGTACCTGAGCAGTTTGGAGCTATAATACCTTCCACACATTTAGACCAGCTATTGCACAAGAAGAGACAAAATGTGGAAGTGTCTCTATTTACATAAAAAAATTAATATATCTCAAGGCTGGGCAAGAATTGACACCCTTGACCTTGTCCACTTCCAAATTGTAGTAGAGAAAAGTCCAATACCATATCCTTGAAAGTTATAGGTCCCCCTGTATGACTCAGGAAACTCATTATAAATTCTGAAATGTACTAGGGACACTCCCCACTCAGTCCAACACTATATTCATAGGCAACTTTAACTACCCTGCTATAATTTGAAAATTGTACATGACCCCAAACATGCAGGGACAGAGATTCCTGGACTTTGAAAATACAAACACCCTCAGTTAGCTAGTCTGTCCCCACTAGAGTGCTAACATCCTTGATCTGGTCCTCACAAAGATGGGAGTACATTACTGGTCAGGTTAAGACCATAAAGCTGTCTCCTTTGAAATAAAAAGACCTAGGATCCCAGCTAACCCTGAAACTTTAGGATTTATTCTAAGACAAACTTCCTACTATTAAATGTCACCATGAAAAATTTCAAGCCCTTCCCCCCAACCCTTGAGAACACTGCTGCTTATTTGGAGTTGTTCACGGAAACCATGTGCACTTGTATTAATGCCTGTATAGTGCTGTACATATTCAGAATAAGCACAGGACAAACTCAAAAAAACAAGCCACCTTGGTGAAACACCAACTTCAGTAGGTTGTATAACAAAAGGAAGTAAATGTGGCAAAAAACAGGAATACATATACTGATCAAAGTAAAGACTCCCTCTTCAGTCTAAACAAGCAACTCAGGGAGCTAATCAAATCTATCAAAGCCACATTTGAGGAAAAAATAGCTTCCCAGGCCAAGGACAACCACAAGACAATCTTCAGTTATGTCCATAACCTCAAAGTCAGGAAACAGCAATGTGCTAAACTAATGGTAAATGGAGTTTCCTATACTGAGCCAGAAGATAAAGCAAATTTTCTGGTTAATAAATTTAGCTCCAGCTTTAGCCCCATCTTCCCCTCCACCCCCAGACACTTCTTAGGAAATGCCGTCAGCCATAACTCTGTCAGCTGTCACTAGGGAACAGGTCCTCAATGCACACTCTCCAAGGCCAAGAACACTGCATTGATGGACCCTAATAATATCTCAGGATGCCTGCTTAATAGCATGAAACATGACCTATCGGGACCACTAGAATTACTGTTTAACCACAGCCTTCAGACAAGCTTCATGCCAAGCAAATGGAAGACTGTATCTCTCATCCCTCTGTACAAGGGCCTGGCCATCAGTGGACCCAAGTAACTACAGCAAAGCCATGGAAAGAGTTATCATGGAAGTGATAATGACACAGGAAACCTTTAGACACTAGATCCGACATAGTTTGGCTTTGTCAAAGGTGGGTCATGCCCACTCAACCTGGTGGATTTCTCTGAGAAGGTCAACAAAGCAATACATGAGGAAAAGATGGTGCATATTGCCTGTCTTGACCTGGCCAAAGCATTTTGACACAGTACTCACTTGGGCATTGTAGAGAAACCCACAAAGTTAGGTATAAACCACTATGTCACCTGCTGGATAGCCATTTGGCTCGCAGATAGGACCCACAAAGTTAGAATAGGGGAGTCTACCTCCACAAAGTGGCCAGTCATTGGTGGAGTCCCTTAAAGGCTCCGTACTGGCACTGCTCCTTTTTGATACCTACTTTTATGAAGTCACAGCCAACATCAAGGGCATCTGGCTGACCAAGTTTGCAGAAGATGTCAAAATAGGAGTAGTCCTAGATTTCCCCCAATGACACCAATCCCTACAAGGTGACCTGACACAGACTAGTAATTGGAGCTAAAGCCATGGTCTAAAACTCCTTGACAAGAAGTTCATAATAGAATCCATTGAGAAGATGGCTACCCCTGGAAACTACAACATTGATAATACAAACCCAGAGAGTGGACTCCAGTAGTCAGGGATTTGGGAATGCGTATAGAAAGTAACCTGGCCTTTAATCAAAGTGTCTTGGGTAGTAAGGAATTCATTTTGTATTGCACAACATGTAAGCAACTGTGTGGCATTTAGGTCCAAGGATATCATTGTTCTGCTGTAATCAGCCCTTTATAAGATGAATCGTTGAGTACTATGCCAACTTTGGTTTGTACCTGACCAAATGTATGCAACAACTAGAGCATCCATAGAGGTTACTCACAAAAAGAATACATGGCCTAAACAACATGTCCTACCTGGACCACCTCAAAGCCCCATCTCTGTAGTCTGTTTCCTACAGATTGCCAAGAGGCAAACTATTTGTGGCCTACAAAGCATCATCTGCTTTCTCTCTTTGACAGACCTGCTGCACATCCACAAAACAGATAGCATCAAAATTTCCTAATCTAGGGACCTAAACCTCATCTGCAACATAAATAGGACATGTAGAAATAAATGTCTCTCTGAGACTGCCCTTCTCTGGGGGCTTCACGTATTTCAGACATATTAGGCAGCAGATGTTTGCACGTGGGTATTGTGCATATATATTCAGCATGAAGGTAGCAGGTTTCTCTTTGGAGATAACTTTGTAGAGAGCCCTTGGCCACCACTCTGCTCAGAGCCCATGACAGTTTCACTCCATTCCCATCTGTAATAAAAAGATTTTACACTAGTAGCTTTATGGTAATTATTTTAGTCATTCTGCCATATAGTATTTTATCAGTGTGAACATGAGCACTTTAAAATAGTTCTTCTGACATTTTGCAATAAAATAAAGTCCAGACATGGACTTTCAAAATGTATCCAACAAAGCACCCAACTGACTTTGCCTGACTACAGATGCTCTTATTGGCATGTTCATCTTGGGCATATACTGCCAAAAAATATTTGCTTCCCCAAGAACACATGGATACACCTAGAGGCAATGCACACTGAAATAAGTGCAGTCCATCTTTATTACCTAATGTTCCAGCTAGAAGACCCACTTTTGTTCCACTTAACTTGTATAACGTGACACCTGTATAGATGCTATACAGCACTGGCTACATAACAGTGCCATTGCTGTTGAGAGAAAGATTTACAGCTGTATGAATCAACATATAGTATGCTGAAAAGTATTTGTTTTTCATTGTTGCTATGAAAAGTGTGCCTGCAGGAAGAGTAGGCCCACCAAAATATCACAAATGAAGGAACTTGCGGGTTCTGCCTTTATCAGTTTCCCAGTAGTTGGCACATTTGTCAAGACTTCCTTTTTTCCGTAATCCATTTGTCCTGTTACTACAACTTGAAAATATAAATGCCTATGACAACAATGACATGAGCCATTGTAAGTAAGTATTGCAGTGTCTGGTTCTCTCTGTGTATGTCTTTTGATTTCTGAGTACATCATTTCTCAGTGAATTCTCTAATTTTATGGTTGAAAGTTGTTTTAAAATAATGTTGTATTTATATGTGTTTATTCTTTTAATTATACAGTACATAATCAATCTGATTCCAGAACGTTTGAGGTAACATTATGGAGAGTCCCTTCCATCTTACAGTGTTACTCCACTTATAAATCTCAGCTCTGCTTTTTTGGTATGATCATAATGCCAAGAAGTGAAGTATACCTTACACCTGCACAATCAATGCCAGTATAATAAGGTCACCGAGTACATGCTACACCAGGAACAGTTAATGAGCTTCATTAAGATTCCTTGTACATTAATCCAAATACCTGTCCCTGGTTTAAGTTAAATATTGGTGAATGCACTGCACAGCCACCAAAGTCCTCTACTGTTGGCCATCCCTTGTATATCAGTGGTAGTGCTCTAGGTATTTATTCAGTACAGTGCTGACTTAGAGGCAGTGCTGATGGTCCCTAAAGCTGGCCATCACCACAGTACCTCCTGCATATCAGTCATAACTCAACATGTGTGATAGGGAAATATCTGGCATATATCCATTGTTACTGCCACAGATAAAGTGGTAGCATGCTGTGGGGCTGTGCTACAAAAGCACACTTCATACATGTTAAAGGAAGTTTGGAGATGTCCCCCCTGCGTGAAGAGGACAGGTAAGACGGATTATTTAGCTTGTAGGTGTGTGAGCATCAGGTACCTCTCTCAGCCCATGTATAGCCTGCAGTGCAGTTCCATCTATATGCCAGCACTGGTAATGTAGGCTCCATGTCTTTCTACCAGTACCAGCAGTTCGATGGAGAACTGCCTCAACTCAGAGTGCCTATGAATTTGAATAGGCTGCACCCTTACTTGGATGCTTTACGCTGGCATTTAAAATTAAAATTGCTAAGTCAGCTGATATTGTGTATCCAGTTCATGTCTTGGAATCAGACACAGGGCTCCAGAATGGCTCCTTTTTTTTTTTCCTTCCCTATATGGCTTTAGGAGTCCTGGAGACCTAGGACCCTAGTTTTGGAACTGGGTGTGGAGTTGCTGTTTGGGACATTACATCACCACATATGTAACTCCATTTAGAATAACAGTGTATGCCTCCCATTTTATATCCAAAAAATCTTACCACTGGAAACATAGTATTCTGTAACAGTGCTTTTTAGTTCACAAACATAAACATCACTGGGAATCCATTGAATTTGTTACAGAGTAGTCACCCCTGGAAACTCAAGCATAGGTTGTGAGATTGGAAAATGGTAGGTTGTCATTTATAGAAACGAGGTTACTGTCTACTTGCTCCTTTGCATCCTGTGAGTGATTAATTTGAGTTCTTGCTCTTAGTTGTGCAGTGTTTTAATGTTTAGTATTATGGCATGATTCTCATTGTTATTGCCTCTCAGCCTTTTCTAATATTTTCCACATTTGTCTTCTGTGTTCTTCACAGGATATTTGAGTTGTATGGATCTGTTATCCTTGCTTTTTGCACATGGATGATGCCTGAAATTAATTGATAATATAGCAGCACTGTTGTTTGGATATTACCAAGTGCTTTTTTTAGGTTATAATTGTACTTTAAGAAGGATTATTTATAACTATTTGTGGCATGGGGGAGTTTTTAAAGTCTAAATTGCAATTCTAATTTGCATGCAAGCACTTACTGTGTTTGCATTTAATTGAGAGGGGCTTTGTACTTTGCTTGTTGGGTGAATGCAGACCACAACTGATTTAACAGAGCTCTGTGGAAGCACAAAGCATGAAATTCTGTTAATAGACAGACATGCAAATCTTAGTCATACTATTAGTAAAACTATTGGTGCACAAATTAAATGCACAGTCCCTGACTCATGAATACTGATTTCTCCCAACTTGGAGCCTAATCTTAAAAATTAAATAACAAAGCTTCACAGCAGAATAGCAGCCTAGATGACCATTTAGTTTGCCTGTCCTTAAGACCTGCACTGAGTGAATGTAATTTGAATTGCAGTGCATTTGCATCCATTCAGTTTGAAACTGTCATGGATTTTGTCCTCTGCGCCTGCATATGACTTTCTGTTTGATCTGTTTACTTAAGCCCACTAGGCAAAAGTGCCTCTTTTTGGGGTGAGAAGGGAACAGTGTTTGGTTAAGTTGCTCTCTCAGTTGCACACTATTTAAATTGAGACTGAGAGTCAAACCCTGGATTACACAGTGAAGCTCATCAGTGATATGCAGCCTTAATCCTTTATGATGAACTTGCTAGGCAGTTGTAACAATGTTAATATTAAAGTTGCTGCTGTAGGTAGTGTGAGGTTTAGTGCATCACAAAAGTTTGTGTTCCTTTGTGGTGGTAGCTGTTTGATAACTAGGCTGTGCATTGTGAGAGCTTGAACATATGGACAAAACAACACAAATCAGATTTTGTTAATTGGATATTGGCATTTTTTTCTTTTCTTTTTTTTAGCATCTTTATTGAATTATATAAAAGTAATCAAACCATATTAACACGTTCACATTTACAAACATTATACATGACATATTGTTATGCATCTTATAGTCTAGACAACATTACATAAATTATTTAATTCCTGTCTTATCTTAAACCTCATTCCTCCTCCAAAAGATTTTTTCTGCATGTATCATTCCCACAATTTCCATTTTTTTATAGGTTCATAGGTTTCATAGGTTTATACTAGGCTATCTGCCCTAAGGCATTTATAAGCCTAGCCCAAAGTTTTGTGGCTTACGCCACCCCTTATGTTAAAAAATACTGTGCCCATTAGTTTGTTGTGCCTCTGTCCAGCAGTGACACAGAGATGATTCCCGGGGTAAACCTACGATCTCCCATCCACCGGTCAAGATTTCTCTTGAACAGAGCCAGCGAGGTGCTCTGCCTCACATGGACCGGGATTTTATTCCACAGTATAGGGAGTCTCTGGGTGACAAATCTATCCCTCCAGCATGTCCTATTTATATCCGTGCTAAGGTTTAAGTCGCTTGCTCTAGTGGATCTGGTAGATTTGGATTTTTTGAGGTGGAGCATGTCCATTAATTCCGGGTTGGACATGGCCTTGTATGTCAGGCACAGATCACCTCTGAGCAGGCGGTATGCGACTGAATAGAGCTGGAGTTTCTTCAGTCTGGCAGCATATGACAGATTTTGGAGTCCCTTTATCCTTTTGGTGAGGAACTTTGGGGTCTCTCCAATTGCTGCAGGTGTCGGGTGAGATACATCCCGAATGGGGCATTGTACTCGATCATTGGTCTGATAAGTGAAGAGTACAGGGGAACAATGACCTCACTTGATCTGGATGTGAATTCCTTCATGATCAGGTGGGCAATGTAGAAGGTCTTTCTAACCACTTTAGCAATGTGAGTGTCAAAAGAAAGGCCACTGTCAACCTGGGTCCCCAGGTCCCTGATAACCTCTTCTGTGCTTAATGGATTGCCACCTATATGGTAGCTTGGGGTTACCTTGTTTTTCCCGAAGGGTATGACTATACATTTTTGGCATTTAACTTCAGGCCATGGCTCTGGCACCAGTTTTCAGTTTCCGTGAGACCCCTCTGAAGGATATCTGTGTCCGATGTACTTTCCACTATGGCGCCCAGTTTGCAGTCATCTGCAAACTTTGTCAGCCATAGTCCTCCTATGTTTGCCTGTACTTCTGAGAAGTAGATGCTGAACAACAGGGGGCCAAGGACTGAGCCCTGTGGGACACCACTTGTGACCGGCTTGGAGTCTGACATGGCGCCAGCAACTCTAACCCTGTGGGTTCTGTCCTTTAGCCAGTTTGCAACCCATCTTGTGACATATGGGTTTACATTTAAGCTTCCTATATAGTTTGCGCCTACCCTTTTCTAAAGATCCAAATTCCAGTTGTGTTGTCTCTGTTACTATATTCACTACTTTAAGTGAAGTTAGTTTAGACTTTGATTTCCACTTTCTAGTAATTGCTTTTTTGTCACCCACCATAATTAGGCCTTACTATATCTAGGCAGTTCTGATTCTGTATCATAGCTTAAAAAAAAATTCCTTAGTTAACACCAATTTGCTCACCTAGTATCACTGACAGAGCAGTCTGCAGGGAATCTTTAGTCTACCAACTTATTACACTCCCAGAAAATATGTTGTCAGTTCTATTTCTTCCCCATCACACCTCCAACATTTGCTGTCTACCTGAGGAAACATTCTTTGGCGTCCACTTGGAGTATAAAATTGCCCGTGTAAACACTTTCAAGCAAAGATCCCATATCTTCTAGTTGCATATCTAGATAGATACAGAATCAGAACCCTACTCTTGTATTTCACTTTGTAACCGTTATTTTCTATTTTGCAACCTATACTATATGGTATTTCACTTTGCAACCTTTATTTGCATTTTGTAACCTATATTGTATTATACTGTTCATTGAGCTTTTCTCCCTGGGCCTCCACTGAAAATGGGCACTTCTTGGCCCAGTGGACTTCCCCGGCAATCAAACTGAAAATAAATAAATAAAATAAATATCTGGGAGACATACATACATATATATATATATATATATATATATATATATATATATATATATATATATATATATATATCCCATTGTTTGTGAATTGCTTATGCAGTCTCTCTTCCCAGTCCTTTCTACACTCCTCTGATTGATTCTTACAGTTATCATACAATATTTTGTATGCTTTTTTAATTATTCCTTTTTAAAAAGCAGCTTCTGTTCTAAATTCTACATAAAACTCTATCGGTGCTGTTCTTTCACTTAGGATCCCTTTATTTCTTTCTTGTTGCCTATACTCTGATATCAATCCTTTGTAGGGAAGGCAATCTCTGTCCTGCAGTCCAAATAAAATCTTGACCTCTTCCCATTCTATTACCTTTCCCTCTCTAAGTATTTGCTCCCTAATTGTCATCATCCCTATTGCCAGAATCTCCTTTCTCCATTCCCGTGTTGGCTTAGTTCTTAGAATACTTTCTGCTACTTTATGAATATAATATTCTGCATGGTTATTGTTGTTCTCCTTAAGGATCTGCATCCATATTCCAGTCTTTCCTTGTTTCTTGACCTTTCCCCCATTTTATCATAATCCCTTTCCACTTGGAATAATAGGTTTCTGCTTGTGCTATGTATAGAACCTTTAACTGTGTAGCTCTGAAATACCCCTTCAAATAGGGTAATCCCAAACCGTCCTGTTCATTTGCTAGTTTCAGCTTATCCCACTTGACTCTTGCCATCTTCCCCTGCCAGATAAAATCCTTCAGCTCTTTATCAATTGCTATCCACAATTTCTCCTATGGTTGATAAAAAAATATGCCTGACCTGTGTATAAAATTAAAGGGGGGAAAAAAACATTTTAACTGCTTGTATCTTGCTATTCATATAACATAGTTTCCAGTTTCTCAGTTTTTGTATTATCTTTTGTTTAGTCTCTTCCCACATAACCTTAACTGCCACAACAGAATCTTTTTTAATTCATACTCCTAAGTACTTCATTTTATCATGTCCCCATAAATATGGATATTGCTGGGTCAGTTCATGTGTGGGCCATAATTTACAGCTATTACCTTTGTTATATTTTCATTAAAACTCAGAACGGTCTCAGAATATTCCACAGTACTGAGATGTCCTGTTCTGGTTCCATCAGGTACAAAATAATATCATCTACAAATACATTTTTTTCTTGAACACCATAGCAATTATATTCTTGAATTTTTGGGTTCCTTATTTTCTTTGCCAGTGATTCTAAATGTAATGCAAATAACAGAGAGGAAAGAGGGAAGCAGAATGTAAGTAAACACTGCAATTATTTGTGGGTCTTAATGCAGAGAAAAGCATTCAACAAGAGTAAACATGGTTCCTGTGTTCAGCCACAGCTTATCAGAGAAGAACCCTCCCACTTTGATTGATTTTGGCTCTGATCCCTCATGTATCCTTCTAATTAACGTTATTATTATATCAGGAAATGCAAATTCTTCCACTACTCATAGGTTTATAGGAGGTTACTATTCTGATGGCCCTGGGGCCTTTATAAGCCTAACTGTGTTATATACCCTTGTTCCCTTATTGAGCAAGTTGTATGGTCTATATTTGCAGTGCAAGCCTGTGATCAGCACTGACTGTTCTTATCCAAGAGGGACATAGGTGGCACTCCCAGGGTAAATTTACTGTCTTCCATCCAGTTGTCTAAGCTATGCATAAATAGGGTCATTGAGGAGCTCTGTTTTATGTGACTTGGGAGTTTGTGTCAGAGGAATGGCAATCTCTGGGGGACCTATCTGTCTCCCCAGCATGTCCTGCTAATGTTGCAGGCTAGGTTAAGGGGTCTACTTTACATTACTGAAATTCCGTAAATCCGAAGACCAAATGCTTGAGACCAGAATAACAAAACTTACATTTCCAAATTGTGTCTTGTTTCCCAGGGCAAGTAAACACTTGCCCAATGTGGGGAATAATGACCTTTTCCCCACTCTAGTGCTATCCTGGAGTTGGTATATTTAGTTAGGGGTGTGGGGGGGCGTAACCCCCCACCCAAGTGGTTTTAGATTGTATGGTGTGTTGTAGTATAGTTTTGGGCAAGTGTTTACTTGCTCTGGGAAAAAAGACATGGTTCAGTATTGTAAGTTTCGTTGTTCTTGTCTCGAGCATTTGGTCTTTGGCTTTACAGAATTTTGGTAATGTAAAGAAGACCCAGGTTAAGATCCATAGAGCGAGTGAATCTTGTCCCATTTGACTTGCAAACATGCAGCATTTTCATTAGGGCAAGGTCCGAGATTGCTCTGTAGGCCAGGCACAATTTGCCTGTCAGTCTATGAGATACAGAGTACAGTGAGAGGCCCTTCAAGTCTGTCCATGTACGTCATGTGTTGAAGGCCCTGAATTTTCTTTGTGAGAAACCTTTGAGGCCCCTCCAGCTGCTGCAGTTATCTAATGAGGTACATACAGAAGGGAGCGTTGTACTGTATTAATGGTATGATGAGGGATGAGTACAGGGGGGAGTTATAACATCCTTAGTTCTTGATGTGATGCCCTTACTTATGAGATGTGCAACATAGAAGGCTTTCCTTACTGTTGTAGACACATGGTGATCGAAGTTAAGGTTGCTATCAACCTGTGTTCCCAAATCTCTCACCACAGGGTTTGAGCTAAGGGGGCACTGTTAATATTGTAATTTGCAGGGATTTCCTCTTTGCTGAAAGGGATAATGCATTTTTTTTGCATTTTCAGTCTGTGTCTTTGGCACCAATCATCTGTCTGTGTAAGCCCTTTTTGTAGTATGTCAACATCATTGGGGGACTTAATGATTGCACCCAGTTTGCAGTCATTTGCAAATTTGGTAAGCCACAGGCCACCTATTTTTGCCTAGACTTCTGAGAAATAGATTCCAAACAGTAGGGGGCCCAGCACAGATCCTTGTGCTGGTATAGGTGGAATCCTAAACTTTGATTGTATGTGGTTTGTCAGTGAACCAGGTGGCTATCCATCTAGTGACATATGGGTTAATTCCCAACAGGGTGAATTTCTTAGTGATGTCTAAGTGGGTAATTTTGTCAAGAGCCTTAGCTGAGTCAAGGTAAGCTGTATGTACTAATTTGCATTCATCCAGGGCTTTAGTGACATACTCAAAGAAGTTCACCAGGTTTAATAAGCATGATCTACCCTTAATGAAGCCAGATTGGGTTGGGTCAAGAGTTTGAAGGTCACCTATATCTTTGTGGTTAAGGCCCATGTTGATTCTCTCCATGGCCTTGCAGATAAGGCTGGTTAGGCTTATGTGTCTATAGTTCCCAGGGTCGGTTGATGGACCCCATTTGTGCAAGGGAATTACTGTTGCTGTTTTCCACTCTGCTGGGACAAAGCCAGTACTTAGACTGTGGTTGAAGAGAGTGCCAAGTGGTTCCACTAGGTTCTGTTTTAGACCTGAACTCCTTTGCCAAGTGGAAAAGGGTTTTTATTACACGGTGTTGTTGGTTCCTTGATAGGAGGGCACTTTGAGACATATTCTAGATCTCTCCCTATTCAACAACTTTCTCAAGGTCCTATCTTTTTGGATGCTTACTCTTCATCCCGGTTTCCTGTCTTACTACCCCAGGCTTTTCTAGTGTCTTTGAATCTGAAAGATGCTGACCTTCAAATACATATTCAACCTATTTTCAGAAAGTTTTTACATTTCTCTGTTTTTTCCTTTCATTTTCGGTTCTCTGCTTTGCCCTTTGGGCTCTGTACTACCTCAAGGATATTCACAAAATGCCTAGCTCCTGTGATTGCTTTCTGCTAGCTTCAGGACATTCAGATTTTTCCTTAGCAGACGACCTGTTGCTTCAGGCATCTTCTCCCTGCCACCTGTCACAGGATCTGGAGTTCACTGTCTCTCTCCTTCAAAGTCTGGGGTACACTATCAAATTCCAAATGTCTGTCCTGACTCCCTCTCAGGACCACCTCCAAAGGTTTTATCATTGACTGTCTTCTTTTCAGTTTTTTCTTCCTCTAACTGTCATGCCAGCCAGGGAGTTTCTTCAGGCCCTGGGATTCATGGACTCTTCTGTTCCAATGCTCTGTGGTACCAAACTGCATGTGCGGAAGCTTCAGTGGTACCTTGAGTCAGTTTGATTGCAGCATTGTCACCCTCTGCACTTCAGTGTACCCCTCCTTCCCTGTCTGAAGGAATTTGAGTGGTGGATTCAACAGTTTGCTCTTAACCCAGGCCTGCCCTTTCAGCCTCCAGTCCCTTCTCAGGAACTGCTCACTGATGCGTCAGACATAGGGTGGGGGGGCTTCTTTTGGTCACCTGAAAGTTCAGGGTTTCTGACCCTCCATCAGAAGTCCAATCCTATCAACGTTATAGAGATGATGAGAGCTCTGATTTTGGCCCTTCAAGTTGTTCACACTGTGTTCCAGGCCCCTTGAATGTGTACAAAGACAACACTGCAGCCATGTCATATGTCAACAAGCAGGGAGGCACAAAATTGTAACTCCTCTGTAGGATGGCTCCTTGAGCTTAGGAGGTGGCTCTCAGTTATCAGTTGACTCTTCAGGCAGTGAACATTACTTCAGAGCACAGTCTAGTGGTTAACTCTCTGAGCAGGTCCAAAACACAGGCTCACAAATGGACGCTTCATAGAGATGTGTTTCTAGACATTGTCCATCAGTGGGATGTTCCTCATGTTGCTTTTTTTGTCTCCTCTTTGAACAGGCAGCTTCCTCTCTTCTGTTCCAGAGTGCCATGCCATCTGGTGTGCAAGACAGATGCCCTTTCTTTTCCTTGGAAGGGGATGTCTCTTTTTTGCTTTCCCTCCTCTTCCTCTACTTCCAAGAGTCCTACAGAAGGTTCAGCTGGATGCCCCAAAAATCTTGCTAGAGACTCCCTTTTGGCAAAGACAGCACTGGGCCCCCCTCTTAATGCAGCTGGACAGGGGCAGTCACAATAAGTTACCTCACCGTTTGGATCTCCTCACACAGGACAAGGGGTCTCTCATCCAGCTTCACTTGCCCACTCTTAACTGACACTATGGGTTATAGGTTTTGATCCCTTTCAGGCACCTCTTTTCTGAGGACGTGCTCAGGGTTTTACAGGAGGCAAGGAAACCTTCAACCAGAAGATTTTGTATATCCAAGAGGAAAAGATTTTCTGTCTGGTGCCATGCTGGTAACCAGGACCCTTTTTCAGTGGGGGGATCCTCTACTTTTGTGTGAGTTGCTCTAGTCCGACCCGGTCTATTCTTCTGTGAAGATCCATTTGTGCTAGTCTTCCCTTGAATCCTCCTTTGGCTTTTCATTTTGAGGTCAAACTATTTTGTAAAGGCCTCCTGCATATTAGGCCTCCAAGGAAACCTATTCCTTGTCTTTCTCCTCCTCCTTAGGATCTTAATTTTGCTCTGGAAAAAATGATTCTGGCTGCTTTTGAGCCTGCATATTTTGCTTCTTTGCAACATTGTACCTGGAAACCTCTTTTGTTGCCGGCTCTTACTTCTGCAGCGAGGGTTTCTGAGCTCCACACCCTTATGGCCTTTCCTCCATTTTTGTTTTGTTTTTCTCCACAGGAACAAGGTGCCCCTTCGTACTATTCCTTCTTTTATGCCCAAGGTAGTAAATAAGTTATCCTTGAATCAGTCAGTACTACTGCATTCCTTTTTACCTTCTCAGTCTGCTACCATGAGTTTGCAAAGACAGCTCAGGTACTATTTGGATAAAACTAAGGTTTTTGTAAGTCTAATCAGCTTTTTGTTTCCGTCATCCCATGACATTGGGTTTTGCAGTTTCTAAGCAAATCATCTTCTCCTGGGTATTGAAGGCTGTTTCACTTTGTTGCACTTTTCATGGCAAATCTCTGTGTACTTCTGTTAGAGCTCATTCCAGTATGGCTGTTGTTTCTTCTGGTGCCTTCTTCAAGGGGTTGGACACCAATTCCATCCTTGATGCTGCTACTTGGTCTTCAGTGCATCTTCTGTCCAGCCTCTGCTTGACATTTCTCCAAAGGTTAGTGAGAACCTGGAGGTTCGTCTGGCTTTGTTGTTGGATTCCTTTGGCACAACTGGGTTAGAGGCTGGTGGGGATCTGGCTTTCAGCACGGCCGATGAGGCTTTGCAGGCGTCCTTTTCAGATGTTCAGAGGGAACTACAATTGATTATTTCCAAAGGGCCTGTAGGTGTTCCTCAGATTTTACTTAGAGAAGAAGTCTCAGCTTCAGTTATTGAATGCCGCCGTGGGTCAGAGCCTTCTAAGTTTTACAGGGCAGACATCCCATTTAAGAAAAAGCAAAAAACTAAACATGTTCCTCCTGACCCTAAGGATCCACAGAGTGAGTGGCAGCCCTTCACTCAGGGTTTGTTTAATGGTTTGATGGCATTAAAACCTCCTTAGGGAGGTTTCTGTTCCAGCCCCTTTGGTCCTCTACTCCCCTTAAAAGGCCCATGGAACAGGATTCCTCTGAGGAGGAGTTGGATTCTGATGTGGAATTCCATGTTTACCCTTCCCAAATTCCTTCTCCTTTGGACTGTGTTGTTTTAGAAGCGTATGACTTGCTTTCAAATGAAGTTACCCACAGCTTATTTGCATTTCTGTATTTAAAAAAAATATATTTTCATCTGTCATTGTTTTTCCTAGAGATTGTCAGCATATCATATCTTGTGATTTGAAAGCATTCTTTAATTTTGACAAAGAAAACTCTCATTAAATATCTGTTTTCCTCAGATATTTGTATTTACTTTGCATTATTGGAGTTTTTCATAGAGGTTTGTGTTTGACATAATGGTTAAGGTGCTTACTTCACATGCAAGAAGTACAGGGTTTGAATCTCATGAAAAAGAAATTGCCTAGAATTAAAATTACTTTATGAACCTGTTACTCTCTTAGGAGGAAATTAATTCAGTTTTATCTAATTTTATTTTGAATTGCCTTTATTCAGCCGTTATAAGCAAAGAAAATAAGCATGAAGAGTAACAAGTGCCACAACTATAACAAACAAGTGCAATATGACAAAAGGCATGTCAGATGCATTTACTGTGTAATTTATATGCCATTTATGTCATTCTAAGAGAAGTACTGTTTGTTCTGTTAGTTGTGCAAGCAGTTCTGAATTAAATACTTTTTGCTTTGGACCAGGAAGAGTGCACTAAATCAAATCTGCTTTCTTCCTGGAAAAGGGGCATCTAGTTGTATACAATAATTATCTAAATGGCTTGAACATCATACTGATGTCTGCTACACAGAGAATAGAAGGAAATGTTAGAATAGATTTTATTCATGAATGGTATGGCTACTCTGTAGTTTGTTTTTAGGTACTGCTCCTATTTATAGCCAGCAGGGGGTACTTCTTTCACCTTCTTTACCAGCTGTAGTATGAATTTCATTCCTAAAGCTTGTTTCTGTAGTATGATTTTCCTTCAATACAGATGGTAGCTGGCAGTGTTTTAATGAAGACTGCAGTTATGTAAGCATTTGCCTGTAACATAAGCTGTTCTTCAGGACCTCAGCCTTTAGGTTTTGTTGTCCTCACAATATCTCTTAACAAACTTGGATAAAGAAGTAAATGTTGGGCATATTGACATATTCTCTGGCCACTCATGCAACCATTTAGTTTTATTCAGTAGACCTGGTGACGCCATATGTTTCATAGTATGTCTAATAAATAGAATTAAAGTGGATGCAGTAGTGCCCACAGTTTTATTCCACTGTTATGTGAACAAACCAAAAATGATGCTACCATGTTGTGTTATTAGGCATTGTGCTGCCTTGTGGTTACATTTCATGGACAGACCTGATGGCACAGATCCACATTAAAGGTCCACTGCTGCTTTTGTTGCAACTTTTTATCTTTTATGGCTGACTCATGAAAAGCATATTTTGCATAAGATGCTAAAAAGATAAAAGGACAGAATTTCTTGTAGGAGGTGCTCAGAGTGCTTTATAACCCCTTCTTTACTCACAGCTCCCCCAAACTTCTGCATCTCAACGAAAATGGCAGTTTTCCAGCTGTGGCAGTTTCCACTGAAAAATGTTGTTTTCCTGGTTAGATTCCACCTCTAAGTTTCATGTTACTAAAGGTGCATTAAAGTAAATATATCTTCACAGGTCGTGTTTATATTTTCTTAATTAGGTACTTATTACTTTAAAAAAGATTTTGCCAAGGTCCTGCATGCCCATAGGACATCTTATCTAGTTTTATGACCTAAGATCTCAATAAGGTCAAGAACGCTGTTTAATATCCAAGCACAGATACAAGTTAACGCTGACAAACTGCAAAAACACGTTTTCGTATTACTTCCTCAGAAATGCAAACACATGCCAGTGATCTACAGCTGTTAATATATACACACTAATTAAATTTAATCAGCTTAATTAACCAATAAACCTGCAGGCTTAGAGGTATACATATGTAGATATTGAACTTTTGTTCATCCTAGGAAACAGACTCTAAATGTTGTTGTAAAATTTAAAAAAATACATACATACAGACATAACTAAACATTCTGTTGACATCAACTGTTTAAAAAATCACAATTAAAAACTCCTTACAGGATTTCTTTAAAAATAGTTGGAACACTGAAGGCAAATATATTATATGCTGAAAATCCATAGAAAGTGAACTATGGCACCATCTCCTGGACAGAATAAGTAGTTCAAAGAGATAAAGTAGAACTGAAGATTTAATAAATGTCTTGAACTACAAAAGTGTTGTGATTCAAGTTGTTTAACTGAAAATCATAATAAAATATAGTTATCATAATAACTTTTATGTAGTATTTATGTTCAATGCAGTTAACCACAAACTTCAAGTGTTGAGTAAAAGTAGAAAATAGAAAATAGGGAGTAGTGCAGTGGGAGAACCCATTATAACTTGGCAGATCTCATTTTCAGTACTGGCCCTAGAGAAATCATATCGTTAAGTCCCGGTGTTCTATTGGCTTCCAAAGTAAGTTGCCAGTACAGTTCTCTGTATTCCACTAAGGCCTCCCACATACCTCCCCGAGGGTCTGGTGGTACTACTTCTAGTACGAAAAATGAAAAACTACTTAGTTTACAATTCAAGCCATGTTTGTATAGTGCATTTGTCTCCTTCTTGTTTTTAATCTCGTATAGGTGTTCATAAATTCTTTGTTTTAGTTGTCTTTCACTTTTCCCTACATAAAATGATGGACATGCCCTGCATGTAGCTAAATACACTATACCTTTGGTGCTGCAATTGGCATAAGTGTTTAAAAAAATATTTTTATATTTTATCTTCGTCAAAATATTTTATCTCTAGATTCTAAAAAGAATGTAAGGTAGGTTTGCACCTATACTTGGGAAAACAAAAATAGATTTCAATGATGAATCTAGGAACAAAAAGGAAACTAGAAACTTCAACTCAGGTTTTGTGACAACCTATGATGGACAATCGGGAACAGTTAGGAGGGTAATGAACAGAGAATGGCTCAAGTTTTCTAAGTTTTCTGACCTGAAACATACCTTTGATGACCCCCTTGTGCACACTTACAGAAAAGGGAAAACTATTAAAAATTTTCTTGAAAGTGGTTTCAATAAGGGGCAGCAATTGAAATTCACTAGAGGAAAGACTGGTTTACATAAATGTGGGAGATGTAAATATTGTACCTACCTCACAACTGGCAATACATTCTTTTTAGAATCTAGAGATAAAAATATTTTTTTAAACACTTATGCCAATTGCAGCACCAAAGGTATAGTGTATTTAGCTACATGCAGGGCATGTCCATCATTTTATGTAGGGAAAAGTGAAAGACAACTAAAACAAAGAATTTATGAACACCTATACGAGATTAAAAACAAGAAGGAGACAAATGCACTATACAAACATGGCTTGAATTGTAAACTAAGTAGTTTTTCATTTTTCGTACTAGAAGTAGTACCACCAGACCCTCGGGGAGGTATGTGGGAGGCCTTAGTGGAATACAGAGAACTGTACTGGCAACTTACTTTGGAAGCCAATAGAACACCGGGACTTAACGATATGATTTCTCTAGGGCCAGTACTGAAAATGAGATCTGCCAAGTTATAATGGGTTCTCCCACTGCACTACTCCCTATTTTCTATTTTCTACTTTTACTCAACACTTGAAGTTTGTGGTTAACTGCATTGAACATAAATACTACATAAAAGTTATTATGATAACTATATTTTATTATGATTTTCAGTTAAACAACTTGAATCACAACACTTTTGTAGTTCAAGACATTTATTAAATCTTCAGTTCTACTTTATCTCTTTGAACTACTTATTCTGTCCAGGAGATGGTGCCATAGTTCACTTTCTATGGATTTTCAGCACATAATATATTTGCCTTCAGTGTTCCAACTAATTTTAAAGAAATCCTGTAAGGAGTTTTTAATTGTGATCTTTTAAACAGTTGATGTCAACAGAATGTTTAGTTATGTCTGTATGTATGTATTTTTAAATTTTACAACAACATTTTAGAGTCTGTTTTCTAGGATGAACAAAAGTTCAATATCTACATATGTATACCTCTAAGCCTGCAGGTTTATTGGTTAATTAAGCTGATTAAATTTAATTAGTGTGTATATATTAACAGCTGTAGATCACTGGCATGTGTTTGCATTTCTGAGGAAGTAATTAAAACGTGTTTTTGCAGTTTGTCAGCGTTAACTTGTATCTGTGCTTGGATATTAAACAGCGTTCTTGACCTTATTGAGGTTTTCCTTCGAAGTGTGTGGTGATTCTCTGTTTACAAGTCTTTTCTTCACTGCACTCCTTTTTTGTTTATGACCTAAGATCCCTTATTTGGATTCCTTCCAGTAGAATACACCCCAACTTGTCGTAGGCCACCTTATATGATTCTTAGCCCATTTGTAGCATTTAATGTATGTTATTTCCCCATCATGTTACATTATGGTTAACTCTGTAGACAGAGTCAGCGATGGGGTTTTGCAATCCACGCTCCATCAAATGCATCTGTCCTCGCATGTCCCATCATTATGGTTTTCTTGTTTTCCTTCCGAGCAGTGTTACCAGGGTAATAATCTCTAATAGTACCCATCATGCTTTAGGTAATGCCCAAAGCTGTCTTTGCTTTGTAATATCACAGCATATCATTCCCCTTCTCAATCAAGAAATAAGTGCAGGTTTTAAGCTATTTTGCTTTCTTCTGTGGCTGGCAGTTCCTACTTCATTCCCAGCCTTGTCCCCCAGTGGTGCAGCCCATCATATTGCCTTTTTGTTTCAGAATAGCTGTCATGGATTATTTTTGCTTTTAGGCTGTAGCCAGTATTTTTTGCATGTTAGTGATCACCTGTTTGACTGGTAGAAAGATAGGATGAGGTATTAGTTGAATTCTGTGTTAATGATGGAGTATACTTGGCAAGTACAGTCTTTCGTGTTGAGCAGTAACAGAAAAATTATAATTAACTGTGCAAAGGAAGATCACCGGCATGTAGCAAATACAGACTTTAAAACATTGTAATACTGTACTTGTAAGAGTTCTGCTTTCTTCATCTAGAATTTCACACACACACACACACACACACACACACACACACACACACACACACACACACACACACACACACACATGCAACTTCCCAGGAGCATAGATGTAAAAAATAGTGGCAGTTTTGCTACAAATGAAGAGAAATCTGTTCAGCTAACTAGTCTTAGCTGTACTACACTGAAAATGTACAAAGTTCCTTTTATTTTAGTATTGGTGTTAAGCCATTTTTGTTTGATTTTTTTTTTCCTGTAGACAACAGATAAGGAGACACCTGGTTTGGTATTAATGCAAGATTTGGCTTTCCTTAGTGGATTCCCAGCAACATTTAAAGAAACTTCTCAGCTAAAAGCAAAGCTGCCAGAGTTCATGACACCTAGAATAAAACAGGTAAGAGGCTTTGATGGAGCAGTAGGACTGATTTACTAGTTGTCTTTAGGATACATCTAAGAAATTGTTGTACTGAAATTTGAATCCTACATTTACAGAATAGGGCAACTTAGGAACTTAAAAATCAGTGCCGCAGTACATCATTTGGTTTGGAGACTGACTTGCCATTTCTCCTTTTGTAATGCTTTAACGACAGAAAAACAAAAGCACACACAGCTTTTGCCAGGCAAAGAGTAGCAGCAGTTAGGTATATGTTAAATTTAGATTTTTTTAAGTATGTGGTGTTATTTTCTCTTCCTGACTAAAGGGCAACTTATAAGATGCCCTTTGTCACAGTTTATCTCTTTAGTTATGTTTACTGACTAGCACACACCAAGCCTTTAATTTCTCTAATTAAGCTTGAATGATTTTAGATGGACATTATTCTTGAACTCTGAGACCATAGTGTGTAACATTTTCTGATTTTTACCACAGTGGAGTGACCTCAGAGTTTTTCATATTTAGTTCGTTGGTGGAAAGGCACTCGTCATCTCCAAAAAGTCATGGTAGGGATATATGCATACTTTTACTTCTCTTTGCCCTTGCTGTCTGCTGATCATCAGTTCTTTAATTTTCCCATCACTGATGGTGTCAGCTAGCAGAGACGTGCATTTAGATAGTCAATGGGATGGTCTAAGATTATTTTTTGTTCATATCCCCTTGCGTATGCCTAGTGACAACCCATGGGTAGAGATATGCAATGGGCATCAAGGCTGTATCTCCCCTCACGTCTTCAAGGCGTTTACTTCAGCTACAGCCCTGCCTACACACTCTAGGCATGACAGTGTTCTTTCTCTGGCCTCCAATGGTGAAATAATTCTATGGGCATGTTCCCCTGAGTGTGCACCCTCCATCTTCCTCCCCAGGGTTGAAATGTTTATTCTCCCTGCCTGTGCTGACAAGCACCAGAGTTGCCGTCTGAATCTGGATTGTCTGGCCATAGTCATGGCTTTGTCCCACTGCACCACTGGCACAGGATGGCACTTGTGCAGATGTTGTAACAAATAATTTATACAGTTTTAGAAGAACTGAAAGGAGAAAGGAAGACGATGAAGTTTGTGAGATGTGCTTCTAAGTTTTTCTGTGTCAAGTTTTAACCCAGTGGTATGTATACTACAAGGCAGTCTGTTATAGGCTGTACATTTGATTAAAAAAAAAAAAAACAGGAGAAGGAGCAGAGTATCTCCAAGCCAGTAGCATCTATGGAACTGACACTTCATTGTTAACCTCATTTTTTGCTAATGCCATAATACATTTTGAACAGTATTATTTTATATGCTCTCACATTATCCCCCCATAGTCAAAGAATATGCAGTAAATGTGATGTTCTTCCATTCATGTGTATTCATAACCTTTGGGATTCCCTGCCTTGGGCAGCCCAACTTCCAGCCAGTATACAAAAACCTTCTGTTGCTTTAAGATATGCCACACATCACACATATGCTTCTCACATAGTTTAGGACATAAAGGTGACATTCAGACATACCATCCTCAGAACTTGTTTGCTGCTAGTCTAAACACATCTCTCGATCATCAGTCTGAATGCCTATATCCTTGCAGCCAGTCCGAACGCATCTCTCAAGCTTTAGTCTGAACACCTTTGTCGTTCTGTTTGCTGATCTCTGAGTTGTTTCTGGGGTTAATGCCATCCAGGAAGGAAGGGTAAATGCCAGTGCGGGAGACAGACTTTCCCATAAAGACCACCACAAAGTGTGTTTATTTTGCCTAGGTGCGTCTCATGACCATATGACCTGCTCTGTCTGTCAAGCCTTCATTCCGAACACTCTCCAAAGTTGGCTCTCTTCCCTTGCTTTGTATCTGGAGAATTAGCAATTTAAGCTTATCACCAAGGATGCCATGGTAGGAACTTCTACCCCAAGGGTCAGCCATTAGGGAAGAAGAACTAAGACTGGAATCTTCCCCTGTCCAGCCTCTGCTTGACATTTCTCCCAAGGTCAGTGAGAACCTGGAGGTTCGCCTGGCTTTGTTGTTGGATTCCTTTGGCACAACTGGGTTGGAGGCCATTGGGGATCTGGCTTTCAGCACATCTGATGAGGCTTTGCAGATGTCCTTTTCAGATGTTCAGAGGGAACTATTGTTGATTATTTCCAAGGGGCCTATGAGTGTTCCTCAGACTTTAGTTAGAGAAGAAGTCCCAACTTCTGTTATTGAATACCGCTGTGGGTCAGAGCCTTATACATTTTACAGGGCAGACATCCCATTAAAGAAAAAGCAAAAAAACTAAACATGTTCCTCCTGATCCTAAGGATCTACAGAGTGAGTGGCAGACCTTCACTCAGGGTTTGTTTAATGCTTTTGATGGCATTAAAACCTCCTCAGGGGGATTCTGTTCCAGCCCCCCTTGGTCCTCTACTCCCTTTAAAAGGCCTAATGGAACAGGATTTCTCTGAGGAGGGGGTTGATTCTGATGAAGAATTCCATGTTTACTCTTCCCAAATTCATTCTCCTTTGGACTGTGGGTCAGAGGAAGAGGAATCTAACAGTCCTGATACTCCCTTTGAAGAAATATTGTTCAGGGTCACAATTTCCAGGATGATGGAATTTTTTAAATCGGATTGTGCTTTAGTCTTTGAACTCCATAAGAGGTACTATGAGTTGCTGCAGATGGAATCTCCAAAACCTTTTGCTGTTCCTCTCATTTTAGCTGCTTTGTTGGCTGCATTTTCTAATGCCGCTAAAGCTCCTGATTTGCTGCCCTCTGCTCTCAAGAAACCTCATAGGTTTTATAGGGTGCCTAAGGACTGTAACATGTACAAATGGCCTGCTTCACTAACCCCTCAGTGGTATCTGTACCCTCTGACAAGCCATTTCATTTGCTTCCTTTGCCCAAGTTATTGCCTTCTGATAAAGAACCATGGAAAGGCTAAGTAGGAATGTTGATACCTCTGCTACCTTGGCTTTTTGGGCTATTAATTATCAGACCTATATATCCAGGTATGTGTTAATTCTCCTTTTTCAGGCACTATTACCTTCTGCAAGGGGAATTGTAGAACTAAAAATGTTATATATTTAGCGAAGTGTCAAACATGCCCCAGTTATTATGTAGGAATGACTACCAGATGCTTGAGAAATAGAATTTATGAGCATTGTTATAAGATGAGAAAACATGATGGAAATAATGCTTTATGGAGGCATTGTGAAGCTCATAAAGAATGCAAGTCCTTCGAATTTGGTATATTGGAACAGGTTCAACCAAACCCCAGGGGAGGGAATATTAAGAAAAAAATAATGGAAAAGGAGACACGCTGGCAAATTAAATTGAATGCATCAGAAAGTCCAGGGCTAAATTACAATATATCGATAAAACCTATGTTGGACAAATAACAAAAAATTCTTTCCTGTCCAGGTCAATAGTATTTATTTAGTCCTTGTGTTTATATTTAAGGCAATAGGAGATGGGGAAACATTTATTTGCCTTGAAGTTTTTCAACAGTTGATACTGAATTAATATTGTTGTAATTAAATATAAAATATTTAATTTTGAGCATTTTACAGTTTAGGTAAATGTTAATATACATATATTTTTTTGAATTAATTTACAAGTGTACAGATTCATAGTAATATTTATTAAGGGAATTCAGCACTGTGCACTTTACGTATTTTGTGACAGATTAATCATCAAGTGTTTTTAATTATGTAATAAATGTGATGTTTTAATTGGATTAGTTAGAGCATAAATTATGATGCAAAGCTTTCACAAATAGTTCTGAAGAAATCTACGGGTGTAGATGAAAGCGCTCAGCCTGTTTGTGATTTTATAAGGTTTTAACAGTTGGTATTAAAGAAGAAATTCAACTTTTTCTGTGCCAGTGCATGATTATCCTTACTCGGACTGTTTCAGCTTCTCTGGGGGCTGTGTTTGTTATACAGTTGGACTGACCAGTAATTATTGTTCCTTTTTCAGGCTTGTCAGGTTATTTTTGATCTCCCAGATTCTGACAGTAAGACTTCTGCTCTTTACCTTATAGGGACTTCCTTTCAGGTGGTTCATCTTTCCATCAAGTGTAGTTATGATGCAGCAGATGCCTCTTCTAGGGCTGCTGCTTTTGGTTCAATGATGAGGAGGTATTCTTGGCTTTGACTTCAACCATTGCCTGACGATATCAAGGCTGAGTTGATGGATGTCCCTTTTGATAATAACCACTTGTTTGTGGAAGCTGCTGCTGGTTCAAGTCCCTTCAGGATAAGGGGAGGGTCTTACAGGAATGCAAACATGTGTTTGTCTTTCCTGTTCCTAAATTTTAAAGAAACTACCCCTATAAGCCTTCCTTTGTTCGCAGGCAGTCTCACCCTCCTACTAAGGGCAATAAAAGTGGCAAATGGGCTCTTCCTGCTAAGGCTACTCAGTCTTCAGGGACTCAGAAGTCTTCCTTTCTAGATAAACCAGGTGCTGTCTGACAATCTGTCTCTTCCCAACTATGTTCCTCTTTCTCTTCGCTTTTCTCTCTCTGTTTTCCTGTATGGCTTCAGATTACTCAGAATTCTTAGATGCTGTTCATTATTTACCAGGGGTATCTCATGGTGTGGAAATCCTGCTCCCCTTTTATTACCATTCCTCAGCCTCTTCGGGAACAAGTCCCTTTTTCCCAGAGGTACTTTGAAACCTTTTGACTCTGGGTACTATTCAGGAGGTGCCTGTGTCCCAAAGGAAGAGAAGGTTTTACTCCGGAATGGTTATTGTTTCCAGAATAGGGGGCACTTGGAGACAAATTCTAGACCTCTATCATCTAAACACTTTTCTGAAGATGCCCACTTTTTGAATGTTGTCCCTTCAGACTCTGTTTCCTCTTTTGCTTCCTGAGACTTGTATTGTGTCTCTCTATCTCGAAGATGCTTATCTCCATATTCCGAGCTATCCCCATTTCAGGAAGGTTTTTCATTTCTCTGTTCCTTCCTGGCATTTTCAGTTCTCTGCTTGCCCTTTGTCCTTTCTACTGCCCCAAGGGTATTCACCAAATGCCTCTCTCATGTGATTGCCTTTTTGCAGGCTTCAGGGGATCTAAGTATTTCCTTACTTGGACAACCTGCTGATTCAGGCCTCCTCTTCAGAGATCCTGTTGCAAAATCTTCATTTTTGCCATTTCTCTTCTTCAGATCCTGGGGTTCACAATAAACTTCAAAAAGTCTTCTCTGACTACTACTCAGAATTATGTTTTTCTAGGTTGCAGGATTCAGACAGTGTCTATGCTGGCATCTCTACCTCCTCCCATGGCCTTAACTCTCATTTCCTTCTTTCAAACTCTTCTTCCTCTGGCCTCCATTACAGCCAGGGAGTTTGAGAGCTCTAGGTTTCATGGCATCCACTATTCTTGTGCTCCCTCTAACCAAACTCCACATGAGAAAGTTTCACTAGGTTCTGAAGTCAGTTTAGCTTCAATGTGCACATTTTCTAGACTTTGTAGTTCCTCCTCTTCCTTGTCTCAAGAAGAAACTTCACTGGTGGATCCAGCAGCTGTCTAAGTCCAGGGCTCCCTTTTCATCCCCCTCTTCCCTGTCAGCAGCTGTTCACAGACGCTTCAGATGTGGGATGTGGAGCACTTTTTGGCTCCCTAAAGGTACAGGAGGCCTGGTCGCCTCTTCAACAAAAGGAGCACATCAGTGTCAAAGCTATGAGAGCTTTTCTGCTCGCTCTTTAGATTTTTCATCCTCTTTTCGCCCCAGGACCTCTCAAGGTATTTACAGACAATACTACAGTGATGTGGTATATAAACAAATGGGGGAAGAAGATCTTACCTTCTTTGCCATTTGGCAGTTCTGGTATGGGACCTTGCTGTCCGGTATCAAGTTACTCTTCAGGCAGTTTACACTCTCTAATGTCAAAACGTTGTGGTGGACACTCTGAGCAGGTCCTTAATGAAATCCCATGAATATATGCTTCACAGGGATGTGTTTCTGGACATTGTCCACTGGTGGGGTACTCCTCAAGTAGATCTGTTTGCCTCCCCTCTGAACAGACAACATCCTCTATTTTGTGCCAGAGTCCCAGGATCTGTGGTGTGGGTGGTGGACGCCCTCTCTCTTTCTTGGAAGGGGGTGTTTGTTTATGCATTCCCTCCCCTTCCTCTCATTCTAAAAGTCCTGTTCAAAATTCAACAGAACACTCCCAAAATCTTGTTGCTGACTCCCTTTTAGCCGAGGCAGCATTGGTTCCCTTTTCTTCTGGATTTAGGCAGGGGCAGTTATCACAAATTACCTCACAGAGTGGACATACTCACACAAGACAAGGGATCTCTCATCCATCCCCACCTGTCCTATTACTGCGGGTAATAGGATTTTGATTCCACATGGACAACTCTTTTATGATGATGCGCTTAGGGTCATGGAGGAGGCCAGGCAATTCAATACTAGGAAGTCCTACTTATCCAAATGGAAGCGGTTTTCTGTTTTATATCTCTCTTGTAACCCGGATGCACTTACTGTGGATTTTCCTTTGGTTCTTTCTCATTTGTGTGACCTGCTCAGTGCTGGATTGGTCTATTCTTCTGTTAAGGACCACTTGTCCGCTGTCTCTGCTTGTCTGTCTTTATCTCCTCCTTTAGCTTCTAGATTTGAAGCTGAACAATTCCTTAAAAGTGTCCTTTATATGAGGCCTCCCAAGAAGCTTGTTCCATCTCCCTGGGATCTTAATTTTGTTTTGGAGAAGTTGATCCAGACTCCTTTTGAGCCTGCTGCTTCAGCTTCCTTGCAACATTGGTCTTGGAAGAGTGTTCTTTTGTTGGCCCATACGTTTGCCAGACCAGTATCTGAGCTTCAAGCACTTACGGCTTGTCCTACTCTTTTGGTGTTTCATATAAACAGAGTTTCTTTGCATACCTATCCTTCTTTTATGTCTTAGGTGGTTAATGAGTTGCCACTTAATCAGTCTGTTCTTTTACTTACTTTTTCCCCCTCTCCAAAATCTGTCAGTGAGAGGGTGCTGCATACGTTGGATGCGCATAGACAATTTAGATTTTATTTGGATAAGACTAAGTCCATTAGAAAATCTGATTAGTTTGTTTTTCTCCTAGGTCCCTCAAATTGGCTGTATCCAAGCAAATTCCTTCTTCTTGGATCTCAAAGGCTGTTTCTTTTTGTTATACTTTTCATGGCAAGAGCCTGCCTTCGTCTGTGAAAGCTCATTCTACTAGGGCTGTAGCTTCTTCTGATGTTTTTTCAAGGGTTTGGATACTAAGTCTATTCTTGAGGCAGTTACCTGGACTTCTGTGCATACTTTTACCAAGCACTACAAGTTGGATGGAATCTCCAGAGCTATAGTTGGTTTTGCTACGGCCATTGTTCATGGCTTCCTAGAGGGCTCTGCTGCTCCTTCCTCCTACCAAGTTTCTCCTTGAGCTTTGGACCTCTCCCAAAGGTTACAAATACTGCAACATGTGAATGGAAGAACATAGTACAGTTGTATAAAATCTTACCATAACATTAAATGTCCTTCCCTTCGCTGTTGTAGTATTCACTCCCTCCCTCCTCCCCCCCCTGGTCCATTTCCTTCCTAGATGTACTGGTTACCTCTTGATTTTACTTAGACTGGCATTCCTACTGGGGCTATTAGTTCTGAGGATGGTACATCTGGATGTCTCCTTTATGCCTTACATTATGCAAGGAGCATACATTTGACGTACGACGTGCCTTAAAGCAACAGTAGGCTTTGGTATACTGGCTGGACATCAGGCTGCCCGAGGCAGGGAATCCCAAAGGTTATGAATACTGCAACAATGAAGGAAAGGGCATCTACTGTTATGTTAAGATTTTACAAAACTGTACTTTCTTTATTTTGGACCCAACAAATTAAATTTCATTGTAGCATTTTTATTTATCCCAGAGTCAGGCCAACATTAAAACAGACATTTATAGTTGATGGTATCCTAAAGATGTTGTTTCCCCCTTATAGGTTCATAGGTATGTACTTAGGCTAACGACCTCAAGGGCCTTCTGGTACCTTTGATAAGTGTAAGCAGGGCTTAAGAGATGAAACGTTTAAAAGCAGGGACCTGGAGGATCAAACATTTGTTGGCTACCTGTGTCCATTAGAGACATAGGTGCCAAACCGGGGATGCATTTCCTGTCCCCCATCCAGTTGTCCAAGTTGTACTTGAATTGGGTTAGAGAGGAACTGTATTTCACATGGATGGGTAGCCTGTTCAGAGAAGGGGTAGAACGGTAATTCTGATGCTCTTGCTTTTGCAGATATGCAGGAGGTCCATCAGGGTGAGGTCTGACAATGCCCTGTAATCCAGACATAATTCTCCCCTCAACAGCCTGTAGGAGACTGACTACAGGGATAGTGTTTTGAGGCGTTTCTGCATAGGACGTGTTACTTTCATGCCCTGTAATCTTTTCGTGAGGAACCTCTGTGGACATTCCAATTGTTGGATGTGCCTGGTCAGGTACATACCTCAAAGCATTGTGCTTGCTGATAGGTCTAATGAATGCTAAATATAGAGGAACAATGACCTCCTTGGACCTTGATGCCATATCTTTGTAAGTTATACGACATAGAATGATTTCTCCACTACTGTAGACATGTACTTTCAGCTTTTACTTCAAAAACTTCAATGCAGTACTCTCACAAATGCACTTAAGGTCAAAGAGCATGTCTTGCTTTAGGAAATTAACTTATTAATTTACTTATTAATTTTTGGCTTGAGAGAGATGAGTGTACTTTCCAGAAACCTTTACAGTTTGTCAGTATGTGTTTATTATCTGTAAATGTTATCTTTTTTACTTTTAGGCATCCTATAATAATTTTATATTTATTTTGTGTGTGTCTGTGTCTGTGTGTGTGTCTGTCTGTGTGGTCACTGGTGTTCTACATAGTAAGAATGGCTGAAGATTTATGTTAGCCCAAGAGCTGTGGGTATATTAGTGCTTTTTCATCAATTACTTCTGTAGTCTCAATTTGGTGGACTAAATGATATAACACTTTACTTGATATTTAAATCTCAGTACACAGTGGAGTGTGCTATACATTTTCTCACACATAACAAACTGTATAAAGTTTTAAAAGGGAAGGTACATGCCAAGCTTCCAAGAAGAACCACTTTATCAAGATGTGCATGACAGTTATTTTGTCAAGTATGAAGTGGGTTTCTTTAGCTTAATTTTTTCAAGAGGGCAACAGCTGTACATCCCACTGCACATCGTCATCATCATCTTTAGCTTAATTCTTTCAAGAGGGCAACAGCTGTACATTCCACTGCACACCGTAACTCCTCATTGTTAAATACGTGTGTAACTGGCCTTCAGACAACACATCTGCAGTATATGAAACATTGTTAGGAGTAAAGACTTTGTAGATATACAGAACACAAGTGTAATTATTTACCCATAAATGGTCCTAAGTAGGTAGAGCAAGACTAAATATTTATACCGTGTCACGCTGCTTAATATGTGTTTGTTACATTCACAGTAAGCCTTCCCTGCTTAACTGGACTCCCTATTGGTATAAAATGCATGTTGATTAATTTCATCTGCAGATGTGTTAAACTTTCATAGTAGGTCTTGCTTCACTTTAAGCATGATCATTAGAAGAAGCTTACAACTGCAGAGTAACTTTTCAGAAAGGGCTGTCATATGGCTTTACTGGGTAGCACCAGGAATATAGCAGCTGAGACTGAGACCAGTTGGCATAAGGTTAAGGTCTTCGTCTACCATGCACAAGGTACAAGGTTCGGTCCTGACCTCTGACCATTGCCTGTGTCTCCATGGAGTTTCTCCCACATTTGAAAAGCATGCTAAGCATTTCCATCTCAAACTCACCAATGAATGGAGCCGTGGGCAGCAGCACAGATTCTACATGGTACCCTATAGGGGAAAGAGTTGTACAAGACCCAACCGCTATGGGCATCTACTGTGTTGCGTGCAGTACCCTCAAGACAGGGGAACACTGATCACAGATTGCATGCCGTGGCAGGGCTAGCCACTCAACGGTGTAAAATATGGCTCTGGGTGATTTGGTCATGTTGACTAATATTGCCAAAATGGGCAAGGGTAGTTACCGGTGATAAGTGGGTTGAGGACCTGGCCTACTCTGACCTACGCCAGGGATCCTTGCTAATGGTGGGAGGGGATATATGTGCCCCTATTGGCCAGTGTGCGCCCGCCATAAAGCCCAGCAGCCCTGGGTCAGTAAGCTACCGGCCGGACGGTGTCTAGTTGCCCAGCCTGGGTTACCTGGGGATAGCTGTGTTGAGCAAAAGCTGGACATAAAACCAACCAACCTGCCAAACCTAAACTGAGAATTGCTATGCTTAATGTTGGTTCACTAACAGGACGTAGCTTGGAAGTGGATGACATGATGATACAGAGGAGGTTGGACATCCTACGTATCCAAGAGACGGGATGGAAGGGCAGTGCAGCAAAGCCACTGGGCTTGGGATCCAGACTCTACTACTTAGAAGGGGGACAGGCTAGAAATGATGTAGGAATTGTGGTGAGAGAGAGGCTTCAAAAGGCAGTGAGGGATATAATCAGAATTAATGACAGACTCATGGCAGGCAGACTCCAGTGTAATGATAGGGCAGTATTCATAATCTCAGCCTATGCCCTACAGCAGGGTTGTGATAGTGAGAAAAAGAGTGCATTCAGTCAGGAGTTGCAGGGCCTACTAGATAAAGCAGGCCAACATGAATTGGTATTGATAATGGGTGACTTGAATGCACATATTAGGACAGACAGAATAGGATATGAGGACTGCCTGGGTCCACATGGGTCGGGCAACATGAATAAAGAAGAAGCCATTCTAGATTTCTGTCTGGCAAATGGCTTGATAGTAGTCAACACATGGTTCAGAAAGAGATAGTCACAAGATCACATACAAGAGTAGCCAACATGCAACTTGGGTAGACTTCCTTCTAGTAAGGAAAATGCACTGGAGTAGAATACATGATTGCAACATCATCCCCAGTAAAACAGTCGTCCCACAGCATAAACCACTAGTTGCCACAGTCAGCTGCAAGTAGTGGTCAGAGAAGGCTCTACTGTCAACAGAGACCAGGCTGAAGACCTAGAAGTTGACTGGAGAGAAAATACAACAGTTCAAGGAATTACTCAGGGCTCCAATACCCCAAGAAGAGGCGGAAGTAGGTGGAGTTGAACAAGAATGACAGTGCCTAAAAACAGCATATATCAGGACTACAGAAAAGATATATGGCCGAGCCAGGTATATGGAGATAAGGTACATAAGGAAAGCTGGTGGTGGAATGCCGAAGTCTAGGAAGTCATCAAAAGAAAGAAGGCATGTAGGAAGAAGTGGGAGATAGAAAATACTGACCAGGCTAGGAAGGACTACTGGTTGGCTAACAAAGAAGCTAAGAAAGAAGTTGCAGTAGCAAAGAATAGGGCATCAGAGGCACTCTACCAACTTCTGGAAAGCGACTCTGTAAGTGGCACAAAGAAACTGCATCAGGCAAAGACAGAAAGATAAAGAAGATAATCAGACACCCTTCATAAGGGATGCCAGTGACAACCTGTTTACCAGTCCACAGGACATCAAAGGCAGATGGAAGGAGTATTTCCAGCAGCTTCTGAATGAGGAAAACCCCACAGAAGCTGTACTGCTCCAGAAACAACCTACAATGAGAGAAGAAGAGGAGCCCACCCTAGAAGAAGTAAGAACAGCACTAAGGAGAATGAAGTCAGGGAAAGCAGCAGGCTCAGATGAGGTCACAGCAGATATGATAAAGATACTGGGTGAGAGAGGGGAGAAATGGTTGCTGAGGGTACTCATAGCAGTGTGGAGAGAAAGGGATATCCCAGATGACTGGAGAATAAGCATACTCGTGCCAGTGTACAAGAACAAAGGGGACATCCACAACTGTGGCCAGTACAGAGGCATCAAACTCCTATCACATTGCATGAAAGTTCTGGAGAGGATGATTGATAAATGGATATGTAGAGTAGTAGAATGTAAGATGGGAGATGAGCAGTTTGGATTCAGATCAGGATGCAGCAGAATTGACCTGGTGTTTGCAGTGAGACAGATACTTGAGAAAAAGCTAGAGATGAGGAGAGAGTCCAACTGGGTATTCCTAGACTTGGAGAAAGAATACGACAAGGTCCCAAGAAAGCTGATCTGGCAGTACTGTGGTGGTTTGATATCCCAGAAACATTGGTAGAATTAGTGCAGGTTTTGTACAAGGACCCAATGACTCAAGTATGAACAGTGTTTGGCTTCACAGAGGGGTTTCCAGTGGGAGTGGGTGTACACCAGGGTCAGCTCTGAGCCCACTGCTATTCATATTGGTGATGACTACATTAGCCAACAGGTCGGAGGGGCAGATCAACAAAGTTGCTGTATGCAGATGATGCTGTATTACAGGCAAACTCTGAGCTAGAACTTCAGCAAAGGATAGGAGAATGGAATGCAAAACTGATGGCACATGCAATGAAACTAAGCACAGATAAGACAGTGGTAATGGCAGCAAACTGGGAAAATCAGAAGAAGCTGAGAAGAGAGATAGAAGGGAAGATATTGAAACGGGTAAGCAGCTTCAGGTATCTGAGGGGTGGTTGAGGAGAAGGGAAGTCTGAATGAAGAGGTCAAAGCTAGAATCTGAGTGGCTGCAGCCAACTGGCATAGTGTGTCTGGTGTAGTCTATGAGAGAAGAATGACGAAGAAGCTGAAAAATAAGGTGTACAAGACAGTGGTGCGACCAGTACTACTGTATGGAACAGAAACCTGGACAGTAAATGCAGAGCAGTTGTAGAAGCTAGATGTGATGGAAATTAAGTGCCTGAGAAGGGTGGTAGGATGCACACTGTGGGATAGACAAAGAAATGAAGGACATAAGAGCAGAAGCCAAGGTTAACTCCAATTGCAGAAAAGATCAAAGGGAAAAGATTGCGTTGCTTTGGACACGTACAGAAAAGCAGAAGACAATCTGGTGAGGAAGATTTGAGACAGACGGGAAGGAAGGTAACAGGAAGTGAGGACGTCCAGCAAAGAGTTGGATGGATTGTGTGAAAGAAGATCTGCGACAGTCAGGCATGAGTGTTGAAGAAGGCAGGAGTGTGGCATTGAATTAAGAGAGCTGGCAAAAACTAACACGATACCCTGGCCCCATGTACAAAAATTGGAAAAAGGTGGCTGTTGCTAGATAAAATGTGTGTGTATATACATATAAATGTATACAGATGTACACACAAACACACAAATACACAAATAACTTGTATAATTTGATGTGCGTATCATGCGTTCCATTTTGTAGTAGACTTTCTACTGTGTACTGACAAGAATTGATGCTGATTGGGCAAGTCCTGAGGATATTCCAAAGTTCTTGTATATGGCTCAAATGCTGTTTCGTGGAGAGATCAGTTTCTGTTTTCCTACATTCTTGTATATGGCACAGAAAAGTTTGGGCATATGTGCTTTAACCCACAGCTAGTTTCTGTAGACATTTCTGATTAACTGAAGTAATTCAGAAACTCAGTCATACATGAAGTTTAAAAATTAGTTACCTTGTTTGGGGAGAATGCATTGCAAACTTTTAGATCATTCTTTTGCTAAAGCTCACATTCGGGCCATCCTTAAAATAGTATAACATAATAATGCAGTCAATAATTGTTCTTCTTTTTTTTTGATGTATTTTTTGTATTCATTTGTTAACCTGGGAAGCTCATAGGTCACAATAACCTTTTCTGATATTTCTGCAGTAGCTGATGGAGGCAAAAGTTTGAGAATGTCTCCCCGTTATCAATATACTAAACTTTGTATGTTCTTGCCACTTCTGTAGGCTCTGATGTTAGGAATAGGGCCTAGTCTTGTCTTCGATCAACTTGAATTGTACATTATACATTAAATGGGTGCACGTGTGTTTGATAGTGATGTTAACAGTAATTTGTTGGAAAGGCAGACTTCAGATAATTACGTTTATCTGCCCCAATCAGTTTTTAAACCATGATGACTGCTTCCCCTTCAGTTGACTATTTTATCAGTCTGTATGTACTGTGACTCAAGACATGAGTTATGGTTGCTAATGGCCCTAGGACCAGTTCACATACCTGGTATGTTAAATGTATAAAAAGGCCTCAACTTCCCAACTTCCAGATGTGTGTAGTAAGCAACCTGCTGCTACACTGGCATTTCAAACTTCTCTCCTTAGCTCCTTTCTAATTGTTTGTAGAGGTTAGGACAGGAAAACTTAATCGTTCTTTCTTTAGGCAAAGCAGGTGTGATATATACCTGCATTGTTAAAGTGGTTCAACTTGAACTGGTTTGTCTTGCTTTCACTCATATACTGTCAAATCAATCATACTGACATACATGTGCACTTTTTGTTGTGTTTTCCCCAGTAAGCACTGTCATTCAAAAAAAAACTTTTTTTCTATGTTATGGACACTTCATTAAAAAAATGACATTTAATTTGTTTTCCTTATTGGTGAGATATGTGCATGCGAGCATGCATACATGATGTTGTAGTGCTTGTTCGGTTACATGTTGGTCCATTCTACACCTTTTATCATTTCATAACATTAATGCATATCTTTTATTTTTCAGTTCTGTACTTCCTTTGCTGTGTACAGACCACATATTTTCATGTTTAAACCCTGGGAACTTTAAGCAGTATACCACTTAATAGTATTCAGCTTGTTTCTTTGGACTCCAGGTTGCACTAATCTTAGTGTAGTAATTGATTCCTATGTTGCGTTAATTTTGCAAGCTTTCCAAGATGTGGAAGAAGAGGCTGGATTCTGTCTTTTATCTTTTATTGTGTCATTTATCTCACTGGGTACTGCAGTAAAGATCATTTTGACCATAAGATTCTGAAACGCAGCAGACATTTCTGTACTACTATTACGTCATCCTTTACAAAAACACAAATTGAATAGCAAAATCCACTGTATACATAATGATGTCATATTGGAATAATTTCAGAAGGTGAGTTTGTTTCAGCATTTCTAGTTCCAGACCACACTTAAGTGCTAGTGGCACATGCAGTTAGGACACACTTTTAACAGCTGTATTGCCATCTTTTGTCTCTGTGAGATTTTTGTCTGTATCTTCAGAGTTCCTGTGTTCTATCTGTACATAATCTCAAAGCAGTTTATGCTACTTTTACACAACTTGGCTAGGATTATCATAATTCTTTGTATGTAAAAGGGGACGAAAAAATATGTGCTGCTACCAGAGCAAAAAAAAAAGTCTTTACTAAAACTGAGCAAAAAAAAAAAAAAAAAAAAAAGTCCTTGTTTGGGGATTTTTGATTGGCCCATATACAGGTATACGAGCCAATCAAAAACGCGCACAGTGCAGTGGACCCTCTTCTGTTCAATGTGGAACATCAAGCTGTTCCGCATTGAACAGAGCTCCGCCTTTTCATTGGCTCGTATACCAGTATATTGGCCAATCAAAAACGTGCACAGCGGACCCTCTTCTGTTCAATGCAGAACATCAAGCAGTTCCGCATTGAACAGAGCTCCATTTTTTGATTGGCTCAGATACCAGTATATGAGCCAATAACAAAAAAAAAAAACAAAGCAGAGGAAAGACTCCAAAATAGGAATGTCTGTTTTTTGAAAATTCTGCGATTTGTCCGGGTTTTAAAACCCAGACAAATCTCAGAATTTTCAAAAATCGCCCAAACAGGAGCCCAAAAAGGAGGACGTGTCCGGGGAAACCCGGACGTATGATAACCTTAATTGGAACCAGATCTGTAACTAGGAAATTAGCTTCATGCAGTCTGATTTCTGTGATATTTATTTCCCCCGTCTTTGGTTATTTTAGTTATGTTTGCTGCTTTTACATATGCAATACTTAAAGGAACACTGACTGTTCTGTGTGTCTGGTTTGTGTTTGCATCTCTGTTTACAGTCAACTGCTCATTTGCTGTGGGTAGTACATTGGTTGTATAGTACATTATGTTGGGAGGGAGGACTTTTTTTGATCAAGATCACTGAGTCAAACACAACCTAACTGAATAACATGATTTTTATTTTTATTTATTTTTTTGTGGGTGAATCTTCCCCTTATCTTGTATGCAGGTGACCGATTCCCTTTGTCCCTTGATGTCAGTGGTTCCACAGTCTGTCATCCTTGCTGGGGAAGGGAGGAGACAGCATTTTTAAGGGTTTGTCATCAGCTGACCTTTTTTGTCTGATGAGCCACTTTGGGAAAGTTTGACCCCAGTATCCTATTCCCTGATCGTTTTAATAGAAAAATGGAGTTTGGTACATGTCAGCAGAATACGGTGCAATTTTTTTTAATCTTTAAATTAAGAATTATGCACTGTAATTGTATTTTTTTTCTGCAAACATCTCCTTTATTGGTTAGACCAGTGTAGTACCTTTAATCTGCTTTTTCAACTGTTTTGGTTTTCATGTTTGCTCCCTTAGAAAACATTATTCCTCCTTCAACTTCTTTTTTCCCCTTTACATCACTGTTGTAGTACTTCATTTGAAGTACTAATTACAGGGAGCTGGGTAGCGATACTTGACTTTTTGCAAGCAAACATCTTTTGAGTAGAATTCCTACTGGTTTTCTGAATAGGTAAAAATGGAGAATATTCCCATTTTCTCACAGTGCAGTGGCATCAAGCTGTATTATTTTGCAGTTTTGTACCATTCTACCATTCAGAATAGCTAATTGTTTAAAGTTGAACAAGATAACCTGTATAGCTAACAATTCCTTTCCTGCTTTTACTGATTCCTGAATAGCCTGCCTGCATTCATGTGTATTTCCTCCAGGTGCTATGGTTTCCTTCTGCATTCCAAAGACAATGCAGTAAGGTGGATTGGGGACTCAGAACTGCTCATAGTTTTGAGTGCATGCATGTGTGATATGGAAGAAAGACATGGCAACCTACTTCCATTACTCCCTTGCCTTGTAAACACCTCAGACAACAGTGGCTATCTGTTGGGTCACTCTAAGAGGTGGATGCAAATCACAAGCGACCTACCAACACTTTCTAAAATTCACCACCTTCTATCTTGCCTGGCAGTCTTCCGCTTTGCCAAAATAAATTTCTTGCACATCAACTTTTGCAGTACTACTTTTGTCATTTCTTTGCCCAGGTCAGCCCCTTGTGTTCGCAAAAGTGTACATTTTCCAACAATATCATAACTCTTTCCCCATCAGTTTATACCAGTATGTAATTGTATTGCCTCAGACTTTTTCACTGAGTCAGCCAGTGTCATTTGTTAGAGATTCCATTTTTCTCCCCTCATCTACAACAACTGGACACATCTTTGTTTACATTTTATGTAGCAGTTTAGAGATATGTGCTGCTTTCATGATTTAAATGCTGTTGCTGATACTTTTATACTCCCCCGCCCACACTGTTCCTTCATCATATCTTATCAATTTATTTTTTCCAGAAGACCTTCAGCATTTCCACATCTGTTCTTGCACATCTTGCATTCCTCCAAACTTTTGTCCTCTTTTGTTTGCTGCCCAGTGAATAATTGGAGACTACAGAATTTTTTTTCGACCCTAGCCTTTTTCTGACCTATCAGTTCATTCCTCACTGTTCTGCAGAAATGTTCATTACCCCTTTCTACTATTTGTATATATACATACATATATATATCTATATATATGTATATATATGTATATATATATATATATATATATGTGTATATATATATATATATATATATATATAAATTTATTTCATAAAATCCTGCTTTCTTATGTTCTGTGTCCTTTACCAGGTGCATCTGTCTTTGTTTCCAGTTTCAGACCCAACGTCCAACCCTTAGTAACCTGCTGCCACATAACATGTTCACTTTCCTGGATTATCCCTCCAAACAAAAGGCATGAATAATTTCCTCAGGCTGCTATGGTTTACCTTCTGTAGACAATCCAGAGATCTTACTTAATGACTTTACTTTGGAAGATCTTCTCATCAGCTTCCCACATACAACACACATTACTGCTGTTATTACTTCTGTTGTGTTTACCATTGTGGTAGTCTTGAGTGAAGTTTGCAGTTGTTTTCAGTAAACCTCTATTAAACTGAGTTAACTGTATTTTTTGTTTTTTTATAAAAACTGTTGCTATTTTCAGTAAATCTTGTGGCATGTAAAATGTGAAGAATGTAGAAAACATGAACTGTGTGTGATTGCTTTCATCTGAAGTGCAGCAGAGCCATTAAAGGTTTTCAGATGTGCACACAGTTGCAGTGCTTAAAGCTTCTTGCAGTGCAACTCAAGGTCAAAGGATGTGGATCTCAAGCTCACATCACTCGAACCTCAAGCAGCCCTCAAACCTGAATAATTATAGATGATTTTCTAGCTATAATGTCTGCATTTCTTTTTTTCTTTGGAGATGTTGGCCCTTGCTTGAGTATGCTAGTCCTCCTGTATAATCAGTGTTTTTGAGTTTGAGACCCCCTGCCTTATTTGGACTCTACCATCCTCCCAGAGTTATGTGGCTATGGCTGTGGAAATAAGAACATTTACATTCAGAGTTTAAGCTATGTGGGAAACTTGGAACCAGAGGACTTCTTTAAAGAAGGAAAAAGCAATTGGTATTTTGTGATTTGCCTTGGTTTTAAATTATGCAAGGTAGACTGTAACTCTCAGATAGATGCTCAAGCCTGGAATTCCTTGATTGTGAGGCTGTGCATCGTGTTTGATCTTTAAAGCCAGCGGGCGATATAATATAATAATTCTTTAGCTAGATCTCTGAGTCAGATGTGACTCGAGAATGATTGAAAGGACTATATAAGCTAATAGATGCATTTCTTCTACATGCCATCTGTCTGTTAAAATGAATTTATGTTGTATTTCTTTGTGCAAGTGTACAACTACTTGCATATTTAATTTTGCAAAGTACATAATTGAAATGAATACAATTAAATAATTTAAATTCAAAAGCTTGTTGCTTGCAATGTATTTTAGTTGATGAGTATGTGTGTAGCCTTAGTTGCATATCGTCTGTTGACATCCTTTTTTGAAGAGTGAGTATTCAAAGGTTGACTTATTTAAAGAGTCGTTAGTCACTGATTGTGTTCTTGATGCTCCATATTCGTTTGGCTGGCTGCTAGCAGGATGTTATCATGAAGGGGTAGTTGATATAGGAGAGGTGTCATTTAACCTTCATGGAAAACATTGTGCATGTATGCTCACAGAATAATTTTGGACAGGTTTTGATTACTTCTGGTAAGATAATACTGGAAGGCATTGTGCCTAGGAATATAGTAAGCAAATCCCAGGTAGCTCATGATTAGTTATTAATCCTTCAACTCATCAGTGTAAAACTCATTTGGCTGTGACAAGTATTGACAGCAGAGGCAGCAGTGTACCTTTACTGTATGTTAACTCTCCCTCATATATTAATGGGTACTTCAGTAAACTCTCAGTTAACTGGAACTCCAACAAACAGAACTCTCAAGCAGCCAGAAAAAAAAATCGAAAAAATACAGTACAATTTCATATGTTGCCCCCCCCCCCCCCCCCCCAGAAACATACCTTACTATCAGGCAACCAGAAACTACAGTTATCTGGCATCTACCAATCCCCATGGGTGCCGGTTAACCAAGAGTTTACAATAGTGGTTTGGATCTAAAGCACCATATCATGTTTATATGGTGGTCAGTGGTACAGATAATGATACCGTGGTCTCTGACATGTAATATAATTTGTCAGTAATGAGTGGGATTGTACACCCAACAGCCACTGTTGCTTTGTCTTTCATATCTGGTGCATTGCCAACGGTTTGTATTCTTGCATTTTTTTCTCCATTATGCTTGCTTCCTTGTTCATTATAAACTTGTCACATTCCCCATGATTTCTTCCCTTTTTGAGCTAGAGTTTAGTAAGTATATCAGTGCTTTGCTTATTCTGGGTAGCAGTGTTAGTTTTAGAGTTGCAGTGCTCCTCACCATTGCATGTCTTGCTTTGTCCCATTTCTTCAACTTCATGTTGAATAGCTCTTTGTAACTGAGCAGAATTCATTTTAGTTCTGCTACACAGCCTAATTCCAAATACTTCATCATGCTAACCACACTGGTGGCTGTGCCAAATCTTTTTGTGGGCAGGGTTCAAACGAAGGTACTACCCCAGATGTTTGCAGGTTTTCCATTACCTTATAAAGCATTCTCAAAACATTTGTGAGTATTACACCGCTAGCTACAAATATGTTTGAAGGTGCCATGTTTAAATGATCTGTCTGCTTTGTTTGTAATCTTCTTTACTTGGGGTACACCACCTAAGTAACTAGTACAAAGAGGGCTAGGGAAAGGGTATTGCCTGCCTTAACCATGTTAACAGTTTAAATATCCATGCAAAACCCATTTTCTTGGTTATAGAGTCTTCTTATTTCTGGTATGAGCTTATAACTGCTTCTTAAGTCTTGGTCCCGCATTTAATCCTTCCAGGATCTTGAAAAGGAGCACCACCACACCATAAAGTGGAGCAGCTTGGTCCTTAGTCTTTTCCATTTAATCTATGTAGCTAAGCACTAGCTGCATAGATCTTTTGACAGTCTGTTTCCCAACACCTCCTTGCCTTGTCTGTTACCTCCCCTTTAACATATTTGACGTAGTCTTATGAGTCTGAGAAAAAGATTTCCCAATTTAAAAGAGAATTAGAATGCTATTTATTCATTCTTTCTCCTTTTACCTACTTAATCCAGCTTAGGTTTGCAGGAGAGCTGTAGCCTGTCCTCTCACTCAGCATGCTCAAAAGAAAGATAATCAACTCTTGAAGGATGCGATCTTGTCTTTAGTCCCTGTTTTACATCCTCTATAGCATGTCATTCAGCCTTTTACTTTTTTTTTTGTAAATACCTTTATTGCATTATCACTTGTGACAAAGGCAAACTTTGTTATGTAAAAGTAATCAAACCATATTAACAATCTCAGATTTACAAGCGATATACGTGCCATACATTGTTTATAGAATATAGTCTATCCAGCATTACACAAATTGTTCAGTTTCTGCCTTCTCATAAACCTCATTCCTCCTCCAGTCCATTTTTCTTCATGTATTGTTGCCATAATTTCTGTTTTTTTTGTATGCAAATTACTTCTACCCTTTTCCAAAATCCCACTTCTGTTCTTTTACCTCTGTTACAGTATTCACTACTACAAGTATGTTTGGTTTAGCCTTTGATCTCCATTTTCTAGTAATTGCTTTTTTGGCAGCCACCAGAATTAAACTTAACAATTCCTTACTATGTCTAGGTTTTTCAGATCCTGTATCCCACCTCAAAAAATAATTTCCTTAGTTACACTAATTTGCTTGTCCGGTATTCCTGGCAGATTGTAATGAGTCTACCAACTCATTACACTCTGATAACATATGCTCCCAGGTATGTCTTCATATTACCCATTAAACCTCCAACATTTTTCATCTACCTGTGGAAAAACTCTTTTGAAGTTGGCATCGGGTGTAAAAGTACCTCTGCAAACACTTTCAGGCACAAATCCTAAATCTTCCAGACTTTTTTATATTTGGGAATCCTACATATACAGTAAACTCTTAGTTAACCAGAACTCAAGCAACTGGCAAAAAAAATAAAAAAAAAATCGAAGAAATACAGTACAATTTTAATGTGTTGCACTTTGTCCCCACCCCCCTTGCAGAAACATACCTTATATTTTTAGAGTTTTAAAAAAGAAGGTAGAAATAAAAAAAAACAAATAGTGTAGGGTACAGTATTAGTCAGGCCTTTTTTAATAGTAATTCTCAAGCAACCAGAAACAAAAGTTATCAGGTATCAACTAATCCCCATGGGTGCGGGCTAACTGAGAGTTTGCTGTATCCGCTGATCATTTATTTATAAATTGTTTATCTAATCTCTCTCCTTTTTGGCCTCCTCTGATTGAATCCTATAGTTTTTGTGCATTATTTTATATTTCCTGCTAATTATCCCTAAAAACAGCTTCCATTCAGCTAAAAACACAACCAGTGCAGGTCTTTCACTTTGGATTCCCCTCTCCCTTTGTCTTTGTCTGTACTCTAATATCAATTCCTGATAGGGAAGGCAATCTTTAGCCTGCAGTCCAAACTTCTTCTTGGCGTCTTCCGATTTTTATTACCTTTCCCTGTCTAATTATTTGTGCCCAATACATTGGTTCCTTTGCCAGCTTTCTCCAGTAATTTCAGCCCTCTCTTGCCTATTCTCTGTATCTCTGATTGCAGTTATACCTATCGGCAGAATCTCCTTTCTGCATTCCCTTGTTGGCTTAGTTCTTAGAATACCTTGATACTTTATGAATATAATATTCTGTATGACTGCTTTTTTCCCCTTAAGGATCTTCATCCAAAATTCCATTGTTTCCTTATGTTTTGAATTTCCCACATGCTTCATCATCCCTTTCCACTTTATATTGTAGCTTTCTGTTTGTATTATGTTTTAAGAGCCTTAAGTATGTAGCCCTAAAATATCCCTTCAAATGAGGTAATCCTAAACCTCCTTGCTCTTTTGGAAGTATCAACTTATCCCACTTGATTATTGTCCTCTTCCCCTACCAGATAAAATTCATTAACTCTATTAATTAGCAACCACAGCTTTTCCACTGCTTGATAAAAAAATATGCCTGATCTGTCTATAAAACTAATGGGACTAAAAACATTTTTACTGCTTGTATCTTGTCAGCCATAGCCAATAGGCAAGAGCTTCCAGTGTCTCCGTTTTTATATCATCTTTTACTTAATCTGTTCCCACATATCATTAGCTACCGTAACGGTGTCCTTTTTAGCCAATACTCCTAAATATTTCCTTTTATGATGTCCCCATAATTATAGGTATTGCTGAACCAATTCTTGTGTGATACATAGTTTACAACTATAGCCTTTGTTTTATCTTCATTAATTTTGTATCCTGAAAAAAAAAAAAAAAAAAAAAGATTGGTCTCAGAATGTTCCACAGTACTGAGATTTCCTTTTCTGATTTTGTCAGGTAAACAGTAATATCATCTGTAAATAAAGCTAGCTTATCATGAATACCATATAAATTATATCCTTGATTGCGAGTCTATTTTCCTTGTCAGTGACTCTAATTATAGTGCAAATAACAAAGGGGAAAGAGGACACCCCAGCCTGGTTTCTAGTTTCAGACACAGCCTATCAGAGAGGAACCCTCTCACTTTGATTTTTGCATCTGGTCCCTCATATATCTTCTAAACCTTATTATTGTATCAGAAAATACAAATGTTTACATTGCCTGTACTCCTAAAATCCCAATTTACTCTGTCAAATGTTTTCTCTGCATCCAGACCCAACAACAACAGGGATATTTCCTTAATTTTCTGTTTCCCTCGGAATCATCATTGTTACATAGATGTTGTCAGATGTTTGACTCCCCTCCATAAGACCACATTGATCCATACTTATCTGTTTTGACAGTACCATTGTTATTCTTTTAGCCATTATAGACATAATACTACTTAAAATCAAGGTTTAAAATGTAAATAGGCCAATATGAAGCTGGATCTGATGGACATGTACAATCTGTAGATATTACATCCACCACAGCTTTTTTCCAGGATGTTGATGCTTGTCCTCCTCATAAATTGCTGTTAAATAAAACCATCCAAATCTGTATAACTTTCTTCCATCCTAGCTTCCAAACTTCGACCAGAATACTGTCTGCTCCTATAGACTTTCCAGCAGATTTGTTATACATCACAGTTTTTAACCTCATCTCCTCCAATCTGTTAATTGTTGAGCCTCACCTACTGCTAACCTTGGCATATTTAAGTCTTCCATAAATATTTCCATGTGTGCTTTTTCTTGATTTCCTTATGACTCTACACAAATGTTCATAAAGTTTCTGAAATATCTCTAATATCTCTACAGGATTATTGGATATTTTTTCTTTGTTTTAGGCTCCCTAACTTTGGCAACAACACTTTCTACTTTTGTTTGCCTAAGTCATAGTGTCAAAAGTTTGTGCTCAAGAATTATATCTAAAAACAGTTGCTTAACAGCAGTCTTTCTAAACTCATGCATATTATCCAGGTACTCTGTTCTCTGTTTTGCACTCTGCAGTTGAGCCTCTGCTTTTTCTGTGAGATTCCCCTTATTCTGTAGTACTTTAACCTTTGTCAGCTCCTCCAAATGTTTTTGCTACTTCTTAACCATATCTTTTTTTCCTTTATTCATACCGTACTTTTAAATTCCAGTTTTGTTTAGTCATACTATAACTTCTGGAATACTTTCTCTCTTCCATAATAACTCACACTTTCCACTACCCAGTCCTTAAATTTCCTTATTTTTTGTAGGTAGGTGGGAAAGTGCTGGTATCTCATCTGTACTTCATTTCCCTGAGTTTTTATCTTGGTAACTATTGGTGCAAGATCTGAAATAGTTATTGAATGTGTCAAAAAGTTCTCAATTAAATGCACACATTCTTGTGAAATATAATTTCTGTCTAGTGTAGCCCAGTTATTGTACCTTGGGTAATATGTAAATTCTGTCTAAGTTCCTGTTATTAAATTCACATCTTCTATACCAACGATTTTCATAAATCTCTTCAGAAATCTACTCTCTTTTGTTATATTTTCCCTTCTAGGTCCCCTAGATACATCCTCGTTGTTGCAGATCAAATTCTAGTTTCTAACCATCAGTAATATACCCTGCTTGAAATATGATTACTCCTCTTACTTTTTTTAAGCTCCATAATAGCAATTGCTAGGCCTCTTACTACCATAGATCTTCCCATTATTATCTTTTTCCTCCTCTATCAATATAGGAGCTCCTCTGACTATTACTATAAAATACTCATATTCCTTTGTCCCAGATATTCTGCTGGGTATCAGTCCTGAAATAATTTATCAAATTCGCATACTCAATTCTTTCCAAGTCTGTCTTCTGTAGCATTATTTGCACTCTGCATTCCTTAATGTAATTAAATATTATATACATTTTGTCTATACCTGTGAGGCCAATCACATTCCAAGATAATATTGAAAGTGTTGTCATTATGATAATAAGTCATTATTCCTACCTATTGTATATAATAGCTTTTTTAAATGACTATTTCCAGATTACTACTGTTTGGCAGTCTGATTATTTATACAGTTTTTTTAACAACACTGGAACCTATGTCACATTTTACAAAACTTTTTGTTGTAATGAAAACCCTCAAACAAAAAAGCAGACACACCCCAAGAACACCCCCATAACCAGTAAACTTAATACAAACATGCACACAATTATGTACATCTTCAAATCATGGTTTACCCCCCCCTTCCCAGTAGGAACAATTATCCCAAATAGACATCTACAAACACAGGCCTTAATTAACCTGTTTGTTGATGTTAAACATGCTAAAAAAATGCATGTTATTGCCTGTACATCTGCTTACATTGATTGGTGTTTTTTTTTTATTTTGTTCCCCACCCAGATGTAAAAAAATATTTTAAAGCTTTCAGAAAACATTAACTATTAGCTTTGAAGAAACCACTTTTGATTGCTCAATTTTCATCTTGTCTCCATGGAAATTTGAGAAAAAATTTAGTCCTCAGCTGCAGGCTTCTAAAGAAAAGCTGAAACATTATTGCAAATGGACAATTTTTCATTTTATTCAATGTTATCCTATTCACTTCTTTCCTTTAAAACTGATTAAATTAAGCCAAAGGTTTTAATCCAGGCATTCACCTGTGTAAAAGTAAGAGAAAACATATCCGTGCTACATATATTTTGATCTGTTTACTTTTGCATCTCAACCTCAACAACCCCAGATTACATCCTATTAACATAAGCATAAGCCTTTTTTCTGTTTCTACATTGTGATACCTACATTTCTTAATACAAAAAAAAAGAATAAGGAAAAATACATCTGTTTATTTTAGTGTCTTTATCACATGCAACAACAACTAAAATGATTTACTATGACCCATGCAATTTATATCATGAGAAATTTCATAGAAATACTGTTAAAAACAAAAATTGTTTACTTACGGTTACTTTTTTCCTTCCTGTTCCCCGCTTCTGTATCCTTCTACACATTAATGACATAAAGTGAGGCAAGTGGTTTTAGTTTGCCAAAAGTTTAACAAAGTCAAAAATGTCCATGGTTCCCACTTTTTCGTATACAGCCATATTCCACAAATGCAGTTGATACTTTGCAGTCTCACATTTATTCACTAATTTCCTTGTTGTAGGACTCTTCCGGGTCATCTCCTGACTCCAGACTCTGGTTCAGTTCCATGTACTCCCAATTCTTCTAGTCAACTCCTGTACTGTTCTCTGTTTTCAAGCATTTTCCTTTGGCGCAATGGAAAGGGTTTCATCTCAATGTCTGTCCATGTGATTTATTATCAGAAGAATGAGAAGCAGAGTCCCCTTCTGCTTGATGGCTTGCTTTCTGTTGGACAAAATTTTGTATTTAGTCCTTATCCTTTTCTTCATCAAGAAATTACCTTCATCCTGCAGGAGAAATCTTCTGAAGACAGCTGGATACAACAGCACGAATCTCGAACTGCTCTTGACATTCCCTGATTGCTGGAATAATTTTTTTTCTCTTCTAACTGGTGTTATGATTTAATCATTTTCAGCAAACACTCATGTCTCCAACTTTTAATGCTTTGCCCTTTTGCCATACGTACTCTGTCCTCTAATTGTACCATTTTTTTTAAACATCTCTTCTTGAGCAGTCTCATACTTAGCTAGCCTTTTCTTCATTTCGGCCTCTGGTTTTTGCAGTTTTTTCATCTCATTGAATATTTGTTTAAAGCTTCTTCCATTTTTTCCAGCTTTTTATTTGAGTTGATATACTTCTTCAGTGTTTCATTTATTTTAATCAGCTCTGAGCATATTTAACTTATTTTTTCATCTAGATTACTAAAAGTCATGTCTTGCACTAAAGCTGGAGCTTGAACTGCTTTTTGTTGAACAAGTGCAGTATTCTTCCCAGTCAGTGTTTTCTGATCACCTTTTCTAGTTGATTTTCTTTCAGGTTCTCTTAAATTCTTCTTTGCTGGCATTCAGGCATTTTCCTTACTAGCCAGTAACTGAATTTACTAAAAGTTAGAGGTGCTGGCTCTTTCCTTTCAGTTTCTTTTTTGTACGAGGGTTGCTGAAGTTAAGCTTTTGATCATCTTGGAAAGTCAGCCTTTTACCTTCTTAGTCCAGTTCAGGTTTGAAGAGGAAATGGGGCCTATCATGCCACTCAGTATGGCACAAGGTTGGGAAGTAAACTCTGTACAGTTAACCAGCCTGCCACAGGATTAACACACACATGACATGCATATCTACAGGCTTTTTGAATAGTCATCTGTTCACCTACAAACTGACTTTGTAATTTGGCTAGAAAGTGGAGCAGCCAGCAAAAACCTACAAGGGCAGAGGGAGGGCATGCAGACTGTGCAGAGAAGACACCTCAGCTGATAAAAGACCTGGCAACCTAGCAGTGTGACTACAGTGCTAACCAGAGTCCCATTTGTGCAATACCCTGTTAAGATGTTGGTTGCCTGTCAGCTGAATCCAAGTCAGACCTTTAAGCAATACCTTAAGAGTCTGTATATACATTGTGTTTACTTGCCTTGCTGCAGTGAATTATTAGGTATATAACCCATGTGCCTTGCCATTTCTTTTTTATAGTCTTCCAAAACACCATGAGGACTGTTACCTTTTGCCCTTTAAGTTCTTGATGCACTTTAAAACATTTTGAGCTTTGCAGTATTTATATGAGTTACATTTTCATCTTCTGAAACCTTGCTGGTGCTCATCTGTCTGTCTCTCACATTTCTTACCCTTCCCTTGCTTTTCTTCCACTTCCCTGCTTACCTTACTTCACTAAATAACTGCAAATGCAGTTCCTCATATTCAATCCTTTCACCAGAATTTTCTCTGTCTCGTCTTGTTCTACTTAGAATAGCTGTATCTTCATGCCTATATTTACTGATTAAGACATTATGTATGTTGTTTTGCTTCTTCTCCTGGTGCCTCTCCTTGATCTGTGGGCCCTTGAAAGCCCAGTCTTCCTCCAGACTGACAGTTTGGGCTGGAAAGAGGATTTAGGCATCCTAGTGTTGCCAAAAATAGTGTTTTTTTTTGTTTGTTTTTTTTTTTTACCTTCCCATGAACCCCTACATATATATATATATATATATATATATATATATATATATATATATATATATATATATATATATATATACACACACACACACACACACACACACACATATATATATATATATATATATATATATATATATATATATATATATACATGCTGTGCTACAACTGCAGAATCATGCACACACACCACTATTTCCCAAGTCTCTGTAGTGTATAGTGAATGCTGAACCTTCTTCTAGTTTTTACCGACCAAGGGAAAGTGGCAGCATCAGCCATAAAACTCTCCATCACCCCAGGATAGGTGAGTCATCAAAATATATGCAGTTATCTAATGTCATATAGCCTAGTCTAGTGAGTGATTTTTGTACTCTCACGCTTTGTTAATCACATTTTTAAAAACTGATATGAATAGAATAAGTCTGTACTGATGCTGAACATTTGCTTTCTGAGCTGGTATACTCGGTGTAATGACTAGGTGCAGCTTAACTTAATGCTTGTGCTTTTCATGATGCTTCATCTTAACTGTATTTGTTTGTGAAAACATATGAATGGACACTACCCTGTTTTAATGAGACCTGGGATTTGTTCAGAAATATATCTACCAGAACTAATGTGTTCCAAGGCAGTATAAAATATAGTTTTAGGAGAAACAAGAATATTAAAAATTTGATTGAAAGAGAAAAGACCAACATAGAAGGGATTAATAAGAAATGTGGTACATTTAGATGTGGCTGATGTGCGCAGTGTTCTTATATTGCTGGATTAAAGGAAGTGAGACTACCTAGCCTAGATTTGACACTTAGGGCTAGAAGGTATAACAGTTGCTACTCAAAAGGGGTAGTTTACCTAGTATTTTGTCAAGCATGTTGGAGCTTCTATATAGGGAAAACTGAGCGCCATCTCAGATCTAGAATTTATGAACATATTAGGGACATAAACAAGCACAACGAGAACAATGCTCTATATAGACATGCTTTGACTTGTAATATGGCTGATTACAAATTTTGGATAATAGAGGAGGTCGCTTATCCAGATAGGGGTGGTGACTGGGAGACCCTTTTAGAGTATAGAGAAATGATTTGGCAGTTAAGGTTCGATGCATGTTGTGGTAAGGGCCTTAATGACCACATTTCTATTACTCCAACATTAACATTGTTAGCTGCAGATCCAAAGATTAAAAACAAAGTGGAAACAAGATAACAGTACTACAATGTATTCCCTTCTTTAAATTAAGAATTCTTAGATTTTTAGTATTTTATATTTTATATTTTTTATATTTTAATTTCAGTATTTTATATTTTATATTTTTAGCTTTACATTGTATTGTTATATATTTTTAAATATATTATATATAAATTCTGCATATTATATTTATTATATATATATATATATATATATATATATATATATATTTATTATATTATATACAAATATTCATGCTTTTATTCAATTTACTATACACAATTTATTATACATATTTTATATATTTATGCATTTCTATTTATTTATTTATTTATTTTATTCTCCAACCATTCTGAATCGCACTGGTTTTTGTATAATAAGATAGTTTATATATATATATATATATATATATATATATATATATTATATATATATATATATATATATATATATATATATATATATATATATATATATATATATATTAATATTTATATTTTTTACACATTTATAGTATATGCTATATATCTTGAGTATGTTTGGGTTTGTTTTTATTTTATTCCACTTTATTTCACTTCAATGTACTGCTATATGGTAAAGTGTCCCTTGATGTTGTATACGCTAGCCCTTTTCACATGCCAGCCCTTTAATGTTTAATTTGTTTGTTAATTAAAGATGATACTGCTAGCCAATGATTTTGAGGAATATGTATTTAACAAGGACCATCTGGAAATGGTGGTAGATTCTGAGGAAGTCTCCGGAGGGAGACGAAAGCGCTCAGTCTATGTTCTATGTTCTGTTTTTTACAATATTTTATTTTGTGTACGTTCTTCAGTGTAATTAAACTCTTTTTTACTATTCATCGGACTCCTGGGATTAATTTAGGACCATTCCGGTCCTTGAACACTGAGGCAGCCTTTATTGTGCTGGAACTGCGCATTGTGTGGGTGTTTTGTGGATATTTCACTTTTGGTATATATATATTTCACTTTTATACTTTTTGATATAAAAACACGCTGTGCTACAACTGCAGAATCATGCACACAGACACCACTATTTCCCAAGTCTCTGTAGTGAATAGTGAATGCTGAACCTTCTTCTAGTCCTTACCGACCAAGGGAAAGTGGCAGCATCAGCTATAAAACTCTCCACCACCCCGGGATAGGTGAGTCATCAAAATATATGCAGTTATCTAATGTCATCTAGCCTAGTATAGTGAGTGATTTTTTTTACTCCCACGCTTTGTTAATCACATTTTTAAAAACTGATATGAGTAGAATAAGTCTGTACTGATGCTGAACATTTGCTTTCTGGGCTGGTATACTCAGTGTAATGACTAGGTGCAGCTTAACTTAATGCTTGTGCTTTTCATGATGCTTAGTCTTAACTGTATTTGTTCGTGAAAACATGAATGGACACTACCCTGTTTGTTGGGTTGTAATTTTTTTTTCAAATTCATTGCTAAAACTATTGTAGTGAAGATGACAACAGTAACATTTCATTCTAATTTTTCTATAGGTTGTCTTAATCCTGTGTTAGCCATATTAAGTAGCTCTTCTGTACCAAGTGCATTGCTGCAACATGTCTTGCATGTGTGATAGTGGGTTGCTGTGAAAAGGAAGCCTGGGATCTGTGACTGTGTACCAGGATTTTTTTTTTTTATGGAAGCGAATACAATAGGGTGAAGTTCATAGCTAGATACTAGCAAGTAGCTGTGAAAACTTTAAAGGAGCCTAGTCAAATAATTCGATGTACCCAGCCGTTGGTTTTGTCTTGGTACAGTTCCATTTGTCACTTCTTCAGTGAGAGCTGCAGAGGCTGTTTTGGTGTAAATTATGAAAATTCATGATTGATGGTGAAGTGAAGGGTCTATATTATCTCATCAAAGAGGCATTACAGCGAATGCCTCTTCATCGATCCCTAAAGAACGAACCGCCAGTTCTGCGAACAGCCAATTCAGCGATTTCTTTTTTTTTCCCCTAGGGAAAAAAATCACTGATCTGGCCAGACAAATTCACGCTGATGACCAAGTAATTTTTTCCCTAGGAAAAAATCGCTGAATTGGCCGTTCAGTGAACTGGCGGTTCATTCTTTACGGGTCAGTGAAGAGGCATTCGCTGTAATGCCTCTTCAGTAACATAATATAGACCCAAAATGGGTTGGGTATTACTTTTACATGTTGGGAAGATTGTTCCAAAAGCAGGGAATGCATTATGTTAGGAAGTTGTCCTGTAATGAAATTGTTTATTTGTAGACTGAGTTTGTCTTTGATTGTGGGTATTTGATGTGACATTGGTTTTATGAAGGTAAAGGAAGTCTAATACAGTTGAATCCTTTATTGCACATAAACAAGTGTAGAACAGCACTGTAGAATCTGTAGGAGAACTGAATTTAAGGAGAGGGCAGATAGTGTATCTGGTTAGCAAGAGACTTAAGTCCTTTGAATTTTTTGACCAAAAATCTCTGAGGCCTCTTGAGCTGACCAATAGTCTGAGGGGTACAGGCTAAAAGTTATGTTATTTGTCAGTGATGGGCTTCATAAGGGAGGTGTAGAAGGAAAGCTATGACTTCTTTTGAGCCCGAAGAAGTACCTTTGGAGATTTGCAGGCTGAGTAGTAATGATTTGCAAACATTACAGAGACAAATGATAGTGTATTATCAACGTAGATGACAAAGTTTCTAACAGTGTAGTTTTGGAGTGGGTGTCATTGACATGGTAGGGACTTGGGGATGTTCCATTTCTCAAACAAAAGCACTCTGTATTTCACAATATTTGATTTGAAACCATGGTCATTACATCAGTAGTTGACATAGGCTAACTCTCATTGGAGTATTTACATGCCCAGTTGGTCACAGTTTGCAATCCAACAGGCTTGTGTAGCTGTAGGCCTTGAGTCTGGGTCTGAATACTGGAAAAATAGCCAGTGGTAACCAAAAGAGCAAAACATTGTTACTCAGCTGTTTGTTGTTCATTGTTTCTGATTGAATTGGTATTAAAAGAACCATATTTTTTTTTTATTGCATCCTTTCTAGAGCTATGGTTAATTCCTCTCAAGACTGAACTATGCACAACATCAGTAGTGACATTCTTGATTTCATGAACTACTGCCTTTGTTATGTTAAATTGTCCTGATGGCCATTTGGCTAAGTACCAGACAAAATAAGGGTTTATATAAAGTTGTGTTGGCTTAATGCCAGAGTGGAGGATTTTATCAAAGACTTTGACCAGGTAAGGATGGGTAGTATGCATTTAATGGACATTGTCCATGGCTTTGGTAACCGCTTTGAAGAAGGGTTTAGGAAACAGAAACTACTTTTGCTAAAGACAAATTGGTTAACTGTGTCACTCAGACCTCCCTGGTAAACAAATGTAAAATAAATTAAATAAATAATCTTTTCCCTTTTTGCTTTGTTCCTAGCATTGTACTGAATTTCCACCCTGAAATCCTTTCTTTGCCAAATTCATATGTTCCTCTTTATCTGGATACATCATCAGCTATAATACTGCATTATGCATCCTACATCTGTTGATGTATTTCAAGACTTTTTGTTGATTCCTAAAAGGCCATTTACTTTCCATGTTAATGTTGACAAAGCAGCCATTCTATTAAAAAGTCGTTACTCCCACAAATTATTCTGTGCCATCTTTTCATTGTTTCTATATTTCAGCTTGCATGCATGCACTAATGATTGCCATGCTGATCTTGTATGTAGTTGCTTTTTCTCATACATTTTAATTAAAAAAAATACATTCAAGTAACAACAACCAAAATTAAATGCATTTTCAAAAGAAAATCCCTTTTTAACCCCCAGCAAAGACACACAACTATATACACTTTCCAGAAATGAAGTATAACCCTTCAGCTAGGAGCAGTTGCTCCAAATCAGTGGCTGCTCCCACATGTATTGCCTGCTCTTAAGTTATAGTTAACCATGCTAATATACATCAAAGCCCACGCTCACAATTACAAAGATTGCTGTCTCATATTATATTATCTCTCTTCCCTTCCAAAAGATGTAACAAAAAATTGCATGCTTTAGTAAACATTAACTTTTCGCCTTACAAAGAAATATTCTAGCATTAAATAAACTTAACTGTGTGCTGTTATGTTTAATTCGTTAAAATACTAAAGCTGCTCAGAAAGCAACCACTCAGATAATTATTCATGTCTCCCAATTTTAAGTCGGCGCAAGCTGTGTAGAAGGAGGTAAGTTAGGAGAAGATTGCAATATGGAGCGAGGGAGGGAGAGGCAGCTTAGCTGTATTTTTCCTTGAGTGTTGTGTTTTTAGTTCTAATCAGAAAATTGGGTAGGAGGGATAATTTATGGGTATCTGTCTCATGTTTTCTTGTCAGTTTGGGCCCAAGGGCTGAGAAAATATGGTTTGTCCACTGAAACCTAGTTTGGGGGCTTTAACATAGATTTAATCTAGACATCCATCAAAAACTAGGGATGTTTTACAGAACCAAAAATTTTCTCACCAGTGCAACCAATACTACACTTTCCACTGCCTATCTCCTCCACGGAAAGAGCATCTGCGATTCCTGGAGTGTTTAAAACCCAAGCTGAAGTGGAAAGGTTTCGGTGTACCGAAATGTGGAAGGAGAGAGATGATAAAATAGCCAACAGTGAATGATCCGTGGTCTGTGGGAATGGATAATCGGATGAATGAGAGGTATGACCAGCTTGAAAAACTGTTGAAAAAAGAAGTCTCCCTGTTTTATGATATCAGATTGTTACAGAGATATGTGGAGATGAACATTGCGCCTAGAGGGTTAAGGGCAGACTGACTACCAGCATTTTATTTTTCAGAAGAAGAAAATGATTTATTAGAGGAATGGAAGGCAGTGTCGTTACTTTGTACTACAAACTGGCTAAAAATCCTGATTAAAAGGAATGTCCGTGCACAGAAGAAGGCACAGATTTCAATTGTACAATTGCAAGAAGCACTGCTTACAGAGACATCTGATATAATTTTTTCCAATAAACTGCGAGAGTTCAAAGTTTGTGTACCCAAGGTGGAGTCGGAGACTATGGAGAGGAAGAAAAGGAAGCTTGCAAGAGATGTGAATGATCGTGGAAGTGGCATAATTTTTCTTGGCAGCGTAAAGGTAGACGGCGAGGCGTGAATTTTATACAAACAGAAGGAACAGATCACGCTCGGGTCCCTCTTCACACAATATTTGCCTCTCATCAGGGGAAATGGCGTCCAATGATCAGAAGAGCATTTCTTTTGAAGAGGTGAATAAGGCGGTCGGCAGCTTTTTACAGGTTGAAGAAGTGGAGAATTCCGATGTCCAGACCTGTGGTGAAGGAAGGGGCAGAAGATTTCAGGGAAAGGGGAAAATAAACTGAACTGTTCTGATGAACAGACCGAGGTATGTGTTATTAGTACATTTAGCACGTTCCCTGGTTGTGCGGTCCCTGATTCTTCAGCAGTAGAAGATTTAAGTACTGAAAAAAGTTTAGACCGTGCACTTGCAGTTAATTTTACAGAATGCATTCATCCTGTGCCATGTGTAGAAAATGTTATAGGTGTCAGCAATTTAGTAGATTCTATGCTGGCAGCTAGTTGCACAGAGAACATTAATAGTTTTGCATCATTAAACATTGTTAATTTATTGGACTTGACACTGTCAGAAGAAGCTGTAAGTGTCCTTCTTAAGGGCACTAAGTTTGTCCCTACTCATTTACCTACCCTTGCTGATGTGTTGGGTGAGGTTAAAAAGTTTTGCAGGAAGCTGCATTTAAGGGTCTTTTTTTCAAATAAGGGGCAATGCAGTAATGAAGCTGAAGTGCCAAATGACAAATTTTTGGAGGACTCATTATTAAACATGTCAATTTATGATAACCCATTTTTGGACTATGACAACACTTTGGATGAGGGCATTAATAGTGACTCTGACTTTTTAAGTGAAGGTAATGTCAGTTTTACAACAGGATATAGTAAACTGGTTGTACCTAAGGTTCCATTTGTTAGTTCCTTTGTACCCCCCAAAGTATCTGGAGCTGTTAATATGTTTGAAAATGTATTATGCAAACTAGTAGAAGTTGCTTATAATCATTTTAAGAATTTTAGGATTTGGAATTTAAACAAAGAACAATGGATGGCTTTGAAACCGCTATGGGGTTTGACTACACAGTATGTTTTTACACAAGCAGACAAAGGGAGGAATTGGGTCATAATGACAAGGAATGATTATAATTGCATGGAACTTGAGTTGTTGTCAGATGATAAAGTCTGTAGGAAATTGCAATTTAATCCATTGAATGAGTTCAATGAAGGCCTTCTTGAGTTATTGGAAAGGGGAAAAAGGTTGGGATTTTTCAATCGAACTGATGTTAAAAAGTTATATGTTAAGAATCCAAAAGATGCCAAGTTTTTTGCAATTCCTAAGTTGCATAAATCATTAACTAAACCCCCTGGTAGACCAATAGTTTCTGGGGTGGGAGCATTTTTGCAAAATACAGGCATCTTTTTGGACTTCCAACTTAAATTATATGTAAAGAATACTGCACACATTCTAGAATGTATTGGTGAAATTCACTGGAGTTCTGACTTATTTTGCTTGTGTGGTTGTAAAATCGCTTTATACAAATATCAGAATAGAGAAGGGTTTAGAAGCAATTGTTAAAATAATGGGTGACGGTCCAAAAACAACCTGTGTGTGTCAGCTGTTGGAATATGCCCTTACACATAATTATTTTGTCTTTGTGTAAATGCTTTATTTGCAGTTAGAGGAGACAATAATGGGGGCAGCTTTTAACCCCTCTTATGCCATATTGTTTGTGGCTTTTTTTGAAAATGTGCATTAATCCTACAAGTTTTTGTTAAGGACAATGCGATTATGTTTAAATGCTTTATTGATGATCTGATATTTGTGTGTAGGGGTAACCAATGGGAATTTGAAAAGTTCATGATTAATTTAAGTCAGAATTCTTTTGGTTTAAAATTCACACACAGAATTAGTGACAGAACCATGCAGTTTCTTGATGTAGAATTTTATGTAGACATAAATGGGAAGTTACAATATAAGCCTTTTCACAAAGTAACAGCTGCAGACAATTTTTTGGAGGCTAGTAGTTCACATCCATTACATTTGATAGTCTTTACCCTATGGGCAATTTAAGCGTACGTTAACAAACACATCTAACAATAAGGTATTAGAAAAAGAATTTGCTTTGGTAAAGAATAAATTATCCAGGAGGGGTTATAGAGACATAGACATTCAGGCAGCAATAGACAAGGTCAGAGGAGTAGTGGGTAAAAGGTGTTGCCATAGAAATCCCAGGAAAAGTTACAACTTCAAAGATTCAGAGGAATTGGAGCCTATATTTTATGTAACCAAGTTCTCCCCTTTCTCTGATATGTTAAGGGATTTGGTTAACAAGTTGTGGCCAGTCATTTGTCAGGATGAAATGATAGGGAGATTGTTCTCAAAAAAAGTGACCTTTTCATATGGCAGATTCAGCAATTTAAAGGAATTGCTAAACTAAAAGGCACAGAACACTGTGGGGAAAAAAGCAGGAGGCTTTTCCTTGTCAAAGTATGTAAAAGAATAAAAAATGTGGATGGATGGGTTATTAATGGAAAGAAATTTTGGATAAAAAAATTAATTTAAATGCGACTCATGTGGGGTCATTTATATTATTGGGTGTGGCTGCACACCCACAATGTGGTACATAGGGCAAACAAAGAGAAAAGTCAAGTTGTGAATATTAGAACACTTAGGTGATGTTAGGAATAGGAGGTTAGAGAGCCCAGTGGCCCACATTTTTTGCTCTGTCCATGGGGGCGATATGGACAGCTTTTTCTTCAGTGTTCTGGCCAACCCTTTGGATGTCAAAATATGAAGGGTGAGGAATTTATACGTAGACTACTAAATTTGGAAACAAAACTTATTGTGAACCTGGGAACCTTATATCCATATGGGTTAAATTTAGAAATAACTTGGAATGCTTAAGGAATTTAAGTTAAAACACATTTGTTAGTGTATACATGCAGTTGTAGTAAGTGGTAGGTCAGTATGGAAAAAAAAGTGCAATATAGGATGAGTCTAGTGAAGTATTTAGGTAGTTTAAATTATTTTGTTAAGTTCATCATGAAATGTTTAATAATAATAAAAATGCTCAGTAATTTTGTATTGGATTAATGAATATTTTATGGTGTAACTGTATAGTGCATTGGTATGGTATGTTTGATAGTTTTTCTTTCACTTTGGGGGGGTACACTTTTAAGCTTGGGTGGAAATTTGTAGTAATTAAGAATGTATTGAATGAAATGCATTGGCATATTTAATTGGTGTGATATAAAAAGGCTGCAATGTTTACTTTTTATTTCTTGAAGGCTTGTTAGCCGAGGTACTAGAAGAAATATAATAAAGAAAGTGCAGCTTAATCCGTTTGCCTCCTGACTTGTTTTTGGAAAGTTTTTGATCCCTTTGGGATTTAGTGTTTTTTGTGTGTTCTTCCCTTATAAGACCGCTTATTGAATACAGTGCCCCTTTTGGCATGTACTCCGCAAAGCACATGCAGCAACTGGAGAGACCACAGAGATTCCTCACCTGGAGAATCCAGGGCCTCAAACATCTACCCTACACAGATGGGCTAAAAGCCCTGTCCCTCTACTCAGTCTCCTACAGATTCCTCAGAGGTGACCTCTGGCATACAGAGCAATCTCAGACCCCACCATGATGGGACTGCTGCATATCCGCAAGTCAAGCTCCACTCGAGTAACCCGCACGCGAGACCTCAACCTAATCTGTGATGTCAATAGGACTTGGTGGGACAGATTTGTGTCCCAGAGAACTCCCCCTTTTGTGGAATAGACTCCCTCTCCACGTAAAGCAGACTACCTTATTAAACATTTTTAAGTGCAAACTGGATAACTGGATGGGGAACAGAAAGTACACCCCTGGGATTCCACCTGTGTCCCTGCTGGACAGTAGTATAGGGTGCTGACTTGTTGGAACATGAGCTAAATTTTTGGCTAGGCTTGTAAGGTCCTCAAGGCAAATAGCCTAGTAACTTCCTATGAGCCTATGTAAATAGCATACTGTCTTGCTTTTTATTTGTCATTCACTAGTCTGCAGAAGACTGTTTCAGGCTAACCAAACAACATAAGTAAGCCATAATGTTTACTAAATGCAAATTGCTAAAATTCTGCAAAGTTGTTTCAGATTTTTAAATTTCTAACTGTCCCAAACTCTTTCAATCATTGAACTGCTGAATAGTGTTATAAAGTCTTCTTTTACATATTGTCCATATTACAACTACTGTAACTCCTGCCTATTTTGGGGGAATTTCCCCAGTCAATATGAATACCACCTTGGGTTTGGTTGTACTCCTAGGGGAACTAACCCAATCAATGAAACTTAAATTTCCCCTCTGCCATTAAGAAGGGTCACAGTACTAATCAGTTTTGCTTTGTAAGAGCTATAAAGATAGCATGTGAGCTGACTGACACCTACCATGCTTAGTGAATGTATGAAGACACCTACCATGCGTAGTGAATATATAAAGGCTTTCTGCTATTTCTCACCACATTTAATTTTACAAAAATCATTGATTTGTGAGAGTTTAACAGTTTACCTTGAAGGTGCTCTAGAGTTTTCTTTTGGAACACTTGCAGCAAACCTTTAAAGAGCCAGTCATTTGTTCTGTCTTCGTTAGGAGCTCTCCCTAGATTAGTATTCGTATTAGCTATTCTGTGCAGCTTGTTCTCTAGCACAGACAATGTTTGTGGGTTATGCTTCTGCAGCTTGTTGTTGTCTGATCTGGCCTGGACTAAGTATCAATCTCTTCAGCATCCACTCACCTGAATAGTATATACAAGATAACAGCAGTGCTCATTCTGAAAGTATGTGTGTCTTTCTATGGGTGTATTTTGAGGTCTGAATGGAGAGGTGATAAATCAGAAAGCAAAGGAGATTAAGTTGCTGGAATTGAATTCATCCTCAAGTCTTGGTGAGTACCTTCATGAGGTGGACCCTGTATTTTTACAAAATCTCACCAAGTTGACACTGATATATAGACTGTATTTTGTATAGCATGTGTCATGGACAGAAGTAGGTTAAAAAATAAACAAAGATAGCTGGATGTACAAGACCCAGGATACAAAAGTGCCCAATCCTGGTTGCCAGGATTGGAAAAAAAATGACACTGTGGAATCCTCAAGGCACGGAAACATTCCTACAGTGGGGAAGTAATTAGTAGTCCACAAAAACTGATAGACCAAAAAAGAGCCATATAAACAGTAAGAGTGGACTATTGAGGATACATTTCTGTGAGACTTTGTCAGCATCAGAGCTGCTTCCTTGTACCCTGGCTGATTGATTCTATAATGATCTGGATACACAAAGCTGATATAAGTATACTTTTTTGCACTTGATCTGTTTCAGTGACGGTTAACAAATCTGTACTGCATTTATTTATTTGCTTGATTGAATATTGCTGGCTTCTGTCTGCATTTTGTTCAGCTGGTTTCACAGTGTGGGTTGCTTTACATTCTGTGAAGCCAGCGTATCTAATGTGTGAGATACTGGTCAAACAGCTTTTTGTGTTTATCTGATTGCCTGAGGGTCTAATTTTTCTCTTGTACTACTGGTATAAAGAGATACATTTCTGTGAGACTGTGTCAGTATCAGAGCTGCTTCCTTATAGCTTGGCTCTGATTGATTCTATAATCATCTGGATACACAAAGCTGATTACTTTTTTGCACTTGATCTGTTTCAGTGATAGTTAACAGAACTGTCCTGCATTTATTTATTCGCTTGATTGAATATTGCTGGTCTCTGTCTGCATTTATTTATTTGCTTGATTGAATATTGCTGGCCTCTGTCTACATTTTGTAAACAAAACTGTACTGCATTTATTTATTTATTTGTTTGATTGAATATTGCTGGTACTTCGTGGCTTTAGAATTGCCCGCTCCTGTTGTAAATTTGATTTTGGTCATTCCTCCCAGTCTCATCTCATTTGCTTACTCTACTGAGTACAGTGAGATCATTTTGGAAGGACTACCCCTTTGCTTCTTTGATTTTTGACACTCCTCCCAGTCCCATCTCATCAGCTTATTCTACTGTGGACAGAGAGAGCATTTGGGAAGGCCCAATCCCCTTAGTTTCTTAATCTTGAATTATCTTTTGTTTTGTTTCCTACCTCTCCAGTAAAAAAAAAAATACACTTTATTCAGTTGCTTTTTCTGTAATTATATTCTTCCTAATTTATTACCTTATTTTGCTTGGCTGCTTGCTCTTAAGTGTTCAAGTACTTTTATTCTGCTGCATTTATTACTGCTCGTTAGTAGCCTGATTAAATTTGTTATTCTAAGCCTCTTAGTTTTGGTTTTAGCACTTGGGCTTCAGGCCAGTTATCTTACATTTATGAAGGTTTTTGTGGTCTACACTCTTGTGGACAAACCTTTATCAAAACTCTCTCTCCATAAATTTATTCAAGTTTCAGAACACTATGTCTGGACAATTGCCATCAGTTTCTCCTGCCAGCCTGGTCAACATGGACATACTGAGACAGTGTAGCAAATACCTCATGTTCATTGACAACCCTCTTCTCCTAGCACATAATTCTTGTACTTTCGAGAAATGCATCTATTTCAGTAACCTTGGAATCATTGCTCTAGCACCACAGTCAGTACTCCTGACAAAGAGGAGATTGCCAGTACAAACACCACACCACGCACTTCACATAGCCAACCAAGCACCATACATACGCTTCTTTGCAGAGGTCCTCAATAAAAACTTACATAAACAGCAGAAACCTCCAAAATGCACTCACAAACATTCCACACACAGCACCAAACACAACACAGACATCAGACAACACACCAGTGTCTCACAAACAGTCAATAAGGCACAAGATTAAACCAACACATCCCATAAGGCATAACCATAAACCAAACATACTAGTCATTGGCGAGGCACACCAATGTCCCTTTCACTAGGCTCAACGAGGAGAAGATAACAGTCAGTTGTCTGTCAGGTGCCAGAATCCGCAACATCACACATGCACCTAAGTCTCTCCACAACAGGTACAAGTATGACTCTGTCATTGTCCATGTTGGTGTGAATAACTTGAGATGTACCTCCCTGAACTATATGAAGAGAGACATGATTGAGCTCTGAGTATGTGTCCCAGACAGGTTTGATCCTAGCCCAAAGCAGCATCCTACCTTCACCAAGAATGATACCACAATGCCAACAAAAAATAATTTACTTCAACAATCGGCTTAGTTTCTGTTATCATTCCAAGGGAATCCATTATCTGTTTTCCTGGGATGACATGGCTGACAGGCCTCCATACTTTGCCAAAGATAGCCTCCACCTGTCACCCCTGGAATTCCAGATTTTGGTCAAGGCTCTGTCCACTGTCATTGTGCCTTTTTAGGCAGTGTCCCAAAGACAAATCTTCCAACATAAAAGATCTGTCAAAAAGCAAATTGAAGGTCATGCTGCTTAATGCTAGCAGCCTTAACCTGAAAATGCACTCACTGGAAGTTCTCCTCACACTGGAAGATGCAGACGCAGTCACAGAAACTTGGTTCAAGGCTGCAGAGAGCACCCCTGCCTTACCAAGCTGTACCTCATTCCACACATTCCGACCCCAAAATGATGTCAGGAAGACTAAGGGTGTTGGAGTCTCTATCTTCTTTAAAGACGAGCACACCTCCAGACTGGTTTGCCAGCATGGCGCAACTAGAACTACTCCAGGTGCAACTGACAGTTTGCAAGACACCCATCCAAGTTATAGCCAGCTATAAGCCCATCCATGACTCGACACCCACTCCTCCTTCCTGGACCTACTTGACTCCATCAAGATACCCCCTAACACCCTGATCCTTGGTGACTTCAACTACCCCACCATAGACTGGGTGAACTATTCCTGCATTAATGCACTTACTCAACAATTCCTTGACTTCATCAACTCTTAACACACTAGACCAGCTCGTCTCATCCCCCATAAGCGTAGATAACATTCTGGACATGGTTCTCACCAACATGGGCGACCGCTGCACTATCCCCATAGTAAGTTCTTCCCTGGTGAGATCAGACCATCGGTCTTTCTCATTCGAAGTTTCTGTCCCACCCAGCCCCCCCCCAAGTCGTAACCAGGCAAAAAAAGCTGACTACAACCTTCTAAGGGAGGGTATCAGTGGCTTCACACCACCCCCTCCCTCAGAGGATGCATACAGCTTTGCTGAACAGTACGCCATTGCAGTATACAAGCAACTGTACAACTGCATGGACTCAGTCATACCCAACAGAACTAAAACCTGATCCTCAAGGAAACACAAACCTATGTGGTGAACATCCTCTATCAACAGGCTTTACAACAAAAGGAAGAAACTGTTGTCCAAGTATAAAAAGGTACAAATTCCCAGTTTGGAAAAACTTCCTTCTTAGCCTCAACAAGCAAATTAGATCACTAGTGAAAACTTCCAAAGCCAATTATGAATAAAAACTAGCCTCCAGAACCACAAACCTTCTTCAGTTATGTCAGGAATCTCCATGGCAAAGCCCAGGTTTGTTTCAAATTAGTTCTTAATAGTACACTTACACTGATCCTGTTGATTTACCCAATCTGCTAGCAGATAGGGTCAGCACAAACTTCACCCCCCCCAAAGGCCCATTCGACATCTCTGATACTTGTCCTGCACCTCACATCTCCGTAGATAAAGTGTTAAAGGCCCTACCTAAGGTAAAGAGCATAGCTTCCGTGGCATCTGATAGTACTCCAAGCTGTATTCTGCACCATCTCCAGCAAGAACTAGCTTCGCCGCTGAGCATCCTATTCAACCACAACCTAAGTACAGGCTTCATTCCAGCACAGTGGACAACTCCCATTGTCATCCCCTTGCACAAAAGTGGTGCCACTGCTGACCCTGGAAACTATTGTTCCATTAGCTTGACAATTCTGATCTGTAAATCCATGGAGCATAATTATTATGGACCTCATGAACAAGGACATAAGCAATCTCCAAGCACTTGACCCCACCCAGTTCAGATTCGTCAAGGGCAGATCTTGCCTGTTGAACCTGGCTGACTTTTTTGAGACTGTCGTCAAGGCCCTGGATGAGGGAAAGTCAGTACATACAGCTTACCTTGTCTTGGCCTAAGCCTTTGACACAATCCCTCACTCAGGCATCATCGAAAAGCAAACACAACTTGGCGTAAATCCCTGCCTCATCAGGTGGGTGGCAAACTGTCTCACTGATTGGACCCACAAGGTCAAAATAGGTGCCTCCACCTCCGTCAGCAGACCTGTCACTAGTGGTATTCCCCAGGGATCTGTCCTGGGACCCCTACTGTTTATCTGCTTCTCAGAGGTCCAGGCAAAGACAAAAGGCCTGTGGCTGACCAAGTTTGCAGATGACTGTAAGTTGGGTAGTGCCACTGATTCCCCAAATGATGTTAACATACTACAAGAGGGTCTCACAGCAACAAATGACTGGTGCCAAAGTCATGGCCATAAGTTAAATGCAAAAAAAGTATTATATCATTTGGCAAAAACATGGCCCCTCCTGATTACCACATCAACAGCAGCCCCCTAAGCACACAACACGTGGTGAGAGACCTAGGTACATGGGTAGATAACAGTCTCACATTTGACTATCATGTAGCAGCAGTGGTCAGAAAAGCCTTTTACTTGGTTCATCTCCTAAGTAAAGGGATTACATCCAAAAAAAAAAAAGAGGTTATTACCTCCCTGTACTGCTTCATCATTAGGCCAATACAGTGCCCCATTTTGTATGTACCTCCTCAAACACCTGCACCAGCTAGAAAGGCCACAGAAATACCTCACAAAGAGAATCCATGGCCTCCAACACCTGTCCTATGTGGACAGGCTCAAATCGCTATTAATGTACTCGGTATTGTGCAGATTGCTCAGAGGTGATCTGTTTTTCACCTACAGGGCAATCTCGGACCCTGCCCTACTAGAGAGGTTTCATATCTGCAAGTCTAACCCCTCACGCTATACCTACTCAAAAGGCCTAAATCTAATATGAGACCTTAACAAAACCTGCTGGAGAGACAGGTTTGTCTCCCAGAGGCTGCCTCGTCTCTGGAATAGACTTTCCATACACATCAGAGTACTTTGCTGACCTTCTTCAAGCACAAATTTGATGAGTGGATGGGAAACCACAAATTTGTCCTAAGGGTTCCACCTGTGTCCCTCATTGACGGGGGTGACAGGTACTGACTGAGATTTCTTTTATGAGGGTAAACTTTTGGCTAGGCTTGTAAGGGACTCAGGGCCATTAGCCTAGTAACCTCCTGTGATCCTGTGAAGAAAGAAATTATATATTGTTACTATAATGGAAGAAGTCCAGAATTTCCAGACAGAAGGTAGATGAAAAGACTGAGAGAATTTAGTTTTTCTTGTGTAAATATTTTTCTTTCCTCTGTCAGAAGCTTCAAATAAAAAAATTGTGTTCATTAATACAATAGATTTATGAAAAACATTATATCGACCAAGAAAACTTGGGCTGTTTGGAAAAAGTAGAGACTCGGGAAGTACAAAATTATAAAGAACAAAATCGAAGAGATTTTTGAAAGGTATAAAAAAGAAATATGGACATGGGAAAGAGAGAAATCTGATATGGTAAATCGTTTTTGCAAAAGAAAAAACCCAAATTAATCAATGCAAAAAAACAGCTCCAAATATATTTGAAGAGAAATACAGACAGAGGCATCCAGATATGGAAAATTTCACAGTACAAAAAATAAGATCACAAAGAGGGATTGTAGAACAGAAAATTAGTGAAGTAGAAGTTAAAAAAATAGAAACTGAAGTTACAGAATACCTGCAAAGTGAAGGATTTAGTGTAGAAAGCCTAACTTAGGTTATATCATAGCATGATGGAGCAACAAGTCCCCTAAGTAAGGAGAAACGGAGGAGCAGGAGACATCTGAAGAAGAAATATGAACATGGGAAAGAAAAAGAGATTTAATATGATGCAGTATTTATGCAAAGGAGAAAGCAAAACTAATCAATACAAAAAGAGCAGCACCAAAGATGTTTGAAGAGAAATACATGCAAATGCATCCGGTTATGGAAAATTTTGCAATACAGAAAATAAGAAAACAAAGAGGAGAAGAGGATTAGTAATAGAGAAGTTAAAGAAATAGAAACTGGGGTTATGGATTACTTGTAAAGTGAAGGATTTAGTGTAGAAAATTTAACTTTGATAACATCACAACAGGATAGAGCAATGGATCCCCAAATTAAGGAGAAACCAGTGGATCAGAAAACATCTGATCATTTGCTTATGAAGGTACTTTGGAACCTTCAATAGGAAACCGGTGCAAAAGTTCAGTTGGGGTTGCACAGCAAGGAAAGAAACAGGAAACTGGCAGTTCTGACAGTGTTAATGTTCTGGAGTGATAGGCCAGTGAGTTCCCATATGAAGGAGCAATGGATGACACAGGATGAAACTGAAAAGAATGTGGCACAGGAAGATGCTCTGGAACTTTGTATAGAATACCTGCAGGAAATGGAGAACAAAGAATGTGCCTTCAGTTTAGAAGAAAATGATCTAAGAGAAGAGTTGCTTGATTTAATAGAGATGGACAGACATATTAAGATCAATGAAAGAAATAGACTGTAAAAAGTCAATAAAACCCAATAAGTTAAGAGTCTGATAAAACAAATGAACACAGTAATTAGAAATGTTCATAGAGTTTCATGCAGTATAACAGAAGTGAACAGGATGTGCAGCTAAACTTCTTCTTTCGGCTTTTCCCGGTTAGGGGTCGCAACAGCGGATCATCTGTCCACTCATGATTGGCAGTGGAGTTTTACAGTGTCGAGTTGCTAGCCCGGTGCCCAACCTTCCACAGAAGGCACACACACACGCACACACACCTAGGGCCAATTTAGAGTGTCCAATCCACCTACTGCATGTCTTTGGGATGTGGGAGGAAACGAGCACCCGGAGGAAACTCACGCGACCACAGGGAGGACATGCGGACTCCGCACAGAAGGCACGCCAGCCGAGAATCGAACCGGAGAACCTCTTGCTGTGAGGCAGCAACGCTAACCGCTGCACCACCATGGCCGCCCCCACTGTGCAGCTAAACTAGTAACAGATAAAAGTCTTACCACAAAAACACAGGGCAATAAGGGAAAGGAAGGGGAGAAATCAAATGTCATCATGGAAGTATCAGAGAAAATTATAAAGCAATTAAGACAAGAAGTATCACTCTTTGAAGAGTAGAAGTGGGAACAGATCAACAAAAATGCTCAAAGATTAGATAAAAGAAATGCACAGTATCAGAACAGATCAAGATCTCATGTAGTATCGCAAATAATAAATTAAAAATATCGGCACAGGCAGAAAAACTTAGAAGATATGCAGATAAATACAGTAAACTCTCAGTTAACTGGAACTCAAGCAACCAGCAAAACAATATTGAATACAGTACAATTTTCATGGGTTGCACTTTCTGTCCCGTCCCCCCCCCCCCTCAGAAACATACCTTGCATTTTTAGTGTTTTAAAGTTTTAAAAAGGAAGATAGGAATAAATTCCCTCTCTCCCCAACCTGTGAACAAGTCAAACTGAACAAATAGTATAGGGTACAGTATTTGTCAGGCCTGTTTTTAACAGCAACTCTCAAGCAACCAGAAACTACAGTTATCCAGCATCTACCAATCCCCCACTGGTGACTGTTAACTGAGAGTTTACTGTATAAAGGAAAAGTACCTAAAAGCAATTTATAGATGACCCCAAAAAGCTTTATAGAGGATGGGAAAACAAGACAAAAAAAATTAAAACACCACCAAAAAAGAAGAAATTGATGCATTTTGGAGTAATATCTGTGAAGATCTGTGGAACATAACAAAGATGCTCAATGGATAGAAAAAGTAAAAGAAAAAGAATAAGACGTTCAGATGTACATGATATGAAATGAGATGACTGAAACAAAGTTAAGAAAAGCGCCTAATTGTAAGACCTCAGGCTCAGATGCAGTACCTAACTTCTGGCTAAAAGTATTAACATCTTTACATGAAGATTTAGCCATGAGTAAGAACTATTTATATGCACACCCTGAACAGATACCAACTTAGTTAATGACAAGAAAAACAGTACTACTATTTAGGAGTGAACCTGCAACTATCCTAAAAGCTATTGACAAATAACTTGCCTTCCAACAATGTATAAACTGGAATTGATGCCAACAGAGTTTATGGCAACAGAACAAAATGGTAACAAAAGAAAGTTATATGGAACAAAGTTTTGTTGTTAAATAAAGTCATAAAGGAGAACTGTAAAAATGGGAAGAATGTAAGTATGGCATGAATAGACTACAAAAAAGCATTTGACAGTCTCCACATTCATGGATAAAAGAGTGCTTAAAAATGTGTAGGATTCACCCGACACTGATTGATTATAGGTTCATAGGTTCATACTAGGCCATCTGCCCTAGGGCATTTATAAGCCTAGCCAGAGTATGTTTGGCTTTCGCCACCCATTTTAAATTAATTTTGCTATGCCCTTTTTTGAGGTTAGTATACTGTGCCTCTGTCTAACAGTGACACAGAAGTGATACCCGGGGTAAACCTACGATCTCCCATCCACTCATCAAGATTCCTCTTGAAGAGAGTCAATGAGGGACTCTGCCTAACCTGGACTGGGATTTTATTCCAGAGTGAAGGGAGCCTCTGGGTTATGAATCTGTTCCTCCAGCATGTCCTATTTATTTCAGTGCTGAGGTTCAAGTCTCTCGAGCTGTAGCTCGATGGGATTTGGATTTTTGAGGTGCAGCATGTCCATTAATTCCAGGTTGGACATGGCTTTATACGTCAGGCACAGATCGCCTCTGAGCAGGCGGTATGCCACTGAGTAGAGCTGGAGTTTCTTTAACCGAGCAGCATATGGCATCTGTTTGAGCCCTTTGATCCTCTTGGTGAGGTACTTTTGGGGTCTTTCCAGTTGCTGCAGGTGTTTGGTAAGGTACATCCCAAAAGGGGCATTGTACTCGATTATGGGCCTGATGAGGGATGAGTAAAGAGGCACGATGACCTCCCTGATCTAGATGTTAATCCTTCATGATCAGGTGGGCTATATAAAATGTTTTTCTAACCACTTTGGCCACGTGGTTGTCAAATGAGAGATTGCTATCAACTTGGGTCCCCAGGTCCCTAATTACTTCTTCTGTACTTAATGGATTACCATCTATGTGGTAATTTGTGGACACTTTGTTTTTGCCAAAGGGGATGACTATACACTTTTGGCATTTAGCTTGAGGCCATGGCTCTGGCACCAGTTGTCTGTTTCTAAGAGGCCCTTTTGGAGGATGCTTGTGTCAGCTGGAGAGTCGATTATGGTGCCCAGTTTGCAGTCATCTGCGAACTTGGTCAGCCACAGTCCTTCCGTGTTGGCCTGTACCTCCGAGAAATATATACCGAACAAGAGAGGTCCCAGGACTGAGCCATGTGGGATGCCACTTGCAACTGGTTTGGAGTCTGACATGGCTCCAGCAATTCTAACCATGTGGGTTCTGTCCTTGAGCCAGTTTGCAACCCATCTAGTGACATAGGGGTTTATATTTAAGCTGGTGAGCTTATCTATAATGCCCAAGTGGGGTATTGTATCAGAGGCTTTTGTGAGGTCCAGGTAGGCTGTGTGGACCACCTTCCCTTTGTCAATGGCCTTGGTGACGGTTTCAAAGAAATCGACCAGGTTTAAGAGGCAGGATCTGCCCTTAACAAAGCCGAACTGGGTAGGATCCAGTGTCTGTAGGTCCCTAATATCTTTATTTATGAGGTCCATGATGATCCCTTCTATAGCTTTGCAGACCAAGCTAGTCAGGCTTATGGGGCGATAGTTTCCAGGGTCCGTTGAGGGACCACTGTTGCTGTACGCCACTCTTTGGGTACATATCCTGTAGTAAGGCTGAGATTGAACAGTAGTTTTATGTTTGGGTTTAGCTCTTCTTGGAGTTCATGTAGGACGCAGCCCGGGACACCGTCTGGTCCCATTGATGCTGTGTTTTTGGCTTTGGAGAGGCGGCTCTTACCTGAGCATCTGAGATGTCAGGGGCAGCACTCTGCTGGGATATATATTTGCCCTTTGGTGGTGGGAGAAGTTTGCGCTGAACCTGTCAGCTAGGATGTTGGCAATGTCTGTGGGTTTGGTGTATTTTTTGTCATTTTGGACTAATTCTGAGCATATCTGGGAATTCCCACCCAGGTTCCTAACATAACTAAAGAAAGCCTTGTGATTATCCTTGGTGTCCTGTGCAATTTTTCTCTCGAAGCTGGCCTTAGACGATTTTATGAGTGCTCGTAGTTTTTTGCTAATACTGATCAGAGATGCCTTTCCTTTTTGGGATTTTGCTCTATCATGTAGTAGCTTCCTCTTTCTGTTGTATAGTTTGTTTATGGCTGGGGTCCACTAGACAGGACGTCTGCCTTTGGAGGATTGGGTCTTGGTTTTATTTGGGATTGCATGATCCATGCATTCCTGAAGGTGTTCATAGAATGCATTTATAAAGGATCTGCAGTCTGGGCCGTATTTTCCACAGGCCCGGGGGCTTTGAAGGATTCCACCTCAGTTTTGAGGAGTGTGAAATTTGCTTTAGAGAAGTTTTTCACTGTGGTTTTCTGGGCAGGGGGTGGGGTCGGGATGTGAATATCCAGTTGGATTAGTTTATGGTCTGATCTTACCAGTGAGGGATACACTTCTGGTCTGGAGCATAGAGTCCCCATGTTGGTTATGATCAGGTCCAGTATGTTTTCCCCTCTTGTGGGAGTGGTAACAATTTGTTCCATAGCATTTGAGTTTATGAATTCTCGGAACCTTTGGGCTAGGGTGTTGGAGCTAGAGTAATGCTCCCAGTCTATGTTTGGGTAGTTGAAGTCGCCCAATATAATGGTGTTTGGAGAGAACTTCATATTTTCCAGTGTTCTCAGGAAGGCCGAGTGGGTTTCCTGAGGGTGGTCTGTAGCAGGCTATAAACTGGAAGGCAGTTTAACTCACTGTTAGTTGCACATGGATAGTCTCTGATGCTTCGTGCTGTGCCACCAACCTGGAGGTGTGGGTATCTTTGATGAATATTGATACTCCCCCTCCTTTTGTAGTTCGGTCCAAGTTTTGGGGCTGAAAAGCATGGTATGAGGTATAACCTGGTAGTGCTGGAGTACTCTCAGGAGCCCTGAACCAGGTTTCTGTTACTGCACAGATATCTATGTTCTCCATGCTAAGGAGAGTTTCGAGTGTGCATCTTGAGGTTTAGACTTCTGGCATTGAGTAGCATTACTCTTAGTTTCTTATCCCTTGTGATACCTATGGAGGTGGGTTTGTCTTTTGAGCCTTGCCTAAAAAAGGCACTATGGGGATAGCAAGAGCCTTTGCCAATATCCAAAAGCCCAGGGGTGACAGGTCCAAGCCGTCCTTAGCGAAGCATCGTGGCTTGTCGATCATATCATCCTAGGCTGACAGGCATTGGATCCCCTTTGAATGACACCAATACTTTAAGCCAGTTGTTGAAATTGATCATCTTGTCTTCATATTGTGGCATAATTCTTGGTGAGGGTAAGATGCTACTCAAGGTCAGGGTCATACCGGCCTGGGCTGCATGCTCAGAGAGCTCCTCTGTCTCTTTTCATGTAGTCCAGGGAGGTACGTCTCAGGTTATTCACACCAGCATGGACAATGACTGAGTCATATTTGTACTTGCCTTGGAGTGACCTGAGTGCTTGTGTTATGTGGCGGATCCTAGCGCTTGACAAGCTGCTCACCGTGACCTTCTCCTTGTTCAGCCTGGTGAGCGGGACGTCACTGTGCCCGACGATAGTCACCTATTACAAGTGTATCAGGTGTGTTGTTTAGCCTTAAGGGCTGTGACTGTTCGGCACTCTGGCTTTGTGAGATATGTGTTGCACGTGTTTTGTTTTGGGGTAGCAGTTGCTTGGGTGTCTGCTTTGGAGGTCTCTGCTGCTTAAGCAGATCTTTATTTAGAGCCTCTGAGTATGTTTTTGTGTGATTATGTGTTTGGTTTGCTGTCGTGGTAGGTCTATGTGAGACTGGAATTGTAGTAAGTGTGGTTTCCTTCTCCTCTTGACTGGTTATGGCAGTACTGAGTTGAGGGAGCTTAGCCTCCAGTTTGGCTATATGGTTGCATCTCTCACATGTGTTGGAATTTGTTGGGAGGAGGAGAGGGTTGTCTGTGTACATGAGGCAGTTGTAACATTGCCTCAAGATTCCCAGATTCACCAGCTAGACCGGAGAGGAGATTGACAACTGACCTTTGGACATGCTAGAATAGTATTGGGAATTCCTTTATAATTGAAAACAAGGGCCAATGGGGAACAAGGTACTCCAGGGGAGTTTGTGAGGGTGTAGTGCTTTTAATTAGTGCTGACTTATATAATTGCTTAGTGAGCAAGTGCCAGGTAACTTAAGTGCAATGTGTTACAGGTAACTTAAATGCAAAAACGACAAACAGTAACTTTCTTTCAAGTGAAACAAGGAAATAAGTACAGTGAGCAATGCAGATATCACTAGGGATCCACAGAAGCGCTGAAAAGCCGCGTTTTAGGTGGAATTAGCATTCCAGGGAAGAATGGATTACATTACAGTGACCATGAAACAGTGAGACTATCACCTGGAATATCTTGTCATTGTAAAGACTTATCATCTTTTTGTGGATGATTTAAAACTGTATAGTTCATTAGATGAGGAACTAAAAGCACACCTGCAAGTGGTCAAAACTTTTTCACATGATATAAGAATGTCATTTGGTCTTGATAAATGTGCAAAAGAAACCTTTCAGCAAGAAAGCTGCAGCACCAAGAAAACATCAGCCTGGGACAGGAATGTGATATAAAAGAACTTGAGCAAGAGGGCGTATATAAATATTTGGGAATTAATGAAGGATCAACAATAAAACATGAACAAATGCAAACACTAGGAATACTTTAGAGGACTAAAATTAATACTGAAAACAGCGCTGACAGCTGCGAACAAGGTCCAAGCTGTAAACCAGTTTCCTCTTCCTATCCTAATTTATTTTCGAGTGATTGACTGGCCCCAAAAGGTGTTTCAGTTGCACAGGAAAACAAGAAGGATGCTTCAGCTTATCAAATGATTTAAAAAAAAAATCAGTGTATACCAACTCTATATATTCCCTGTTCTGAAGGAGTTATGGGCCTCCTCGAAATTGATTACATGTATAGATCTGCAAACCTAGGACTTAATACATATCTGCTGACTTCACAAGACCTAAACGTAGTGAACATTTTAAAACAGGACTTCCCTGCTTAGTTTAACAGAAGCATATTGGTGTCAAGCGGGAATGCAAATCAAACCAGAAATAGATAAAAATCCAGCAGCAACTGAATATGCCAAAAAACAAAGGAAAGAATAGAGGGTGAAGAATCAGATGAAAAGGCAAAAAATTTGGAAAATGCATAACATATAGAAACCTCTTGGAATAACCTCATGTTGATTAGATCAAACACAGGAATGGCTAAGGAGAGGTGAAGGTAAACCAAAAGACAAAAGGTTAATATTGGTGGCCCAAGATAGTGGACTTATGTACACATTGGTTTACAAAGTACATTGAACATGTGGGAGAAATAGACAAATGTAGGTTTTGTAAAACAGAATTGGAAACAGTCACACATCTTGTTGCTGGTTGTGATATACTAATAGGCAGAAGGACTGTATACTGAAAGGCATAATAATCCGGCAAGATTGTTGCATTGGGGATTGTACAAACATTATAATACTGAAGTAGCTGATAAGCATTGGAAAACATGAGCCACAAAGCATTATATAAAATTATGAAGCTTATATTACATGGGATCACCCATTGCCAACAGTTCAAAATGTAGTTGCGAGAAAAACGGATATAGTAGTCCATGAAAAGAAAACAAAAGTAGCACTGATCATTGAAATTGCTACACCCAGCAACTAGTGTGTCTTACATACAGAGAGACACAAAGTTATAAAATACCAGGATTTACAGGCAGAAGCAAGAGCAATGTGGAAGAAGGATACCCGGACAGTTCCAATAGTAGCAGATCTTTTATAAAAAAAGAATTTACAATCATACTTAGATATGTTACCGATACTTGTAACTTTGTATGAATTGCAGGAGGAGTCGATACTGGGTGCATTGCAGTTGTTGAGAAGAGTACTTCTGGCTAACATCAAAGATTGGAGCCTTTAATTATATTTGTCTTAGGAATGGGGTCCATGCCAGTCATGATCCTCGAAACCCAAAAGACTTGTAAGAATAATAATAATAATAAAAAAAAAAGTATGGCCTTTATTCCACAATTATTCTTCCTCCCAAAACGTGTGTGGCTCTTTGAGCTTCACTTAAGTCGTTGAATTTGCATATCTCAGCTTTGTTCTAGACCCATTTCTCCTGCAATCAGTCAGGCTTTAATTATAATGCACTAGTCAGATAGTAAAGCATGGTACAGTTAATATGCTAAAGAAAGTGACACCGAGCCAGCTCTGGTAATGTACAGGGATAAAGACCTTTCTATGTCCCAGGTGACTTGTTTGATTAGCTTCTTGGGTGTTTGACAGAACTGGAAGGGAGGGATGGGAGTGAGTGACTGCTGCTGGCATGCCCATCATGGGGGAGGGAGGCAGAACTGCCTTACTACTTGATGGACACTTAACAGGAGTACTAGGTGTCACACCTGTGTAGCACGAGTCTATGGGGCATGTGCTGTCATAGTGCACATGCGATTCAGCATGCAAAGGTAAACCATAAGTGGCAGTAACGTGCATGGGAGTTTAGAAAGGTGCTGGGGGTGGAAGGGGGGTATTCCATCAGAAGAGGAGTGTGCTACTCTGTAGGATAGGCAAGCTGGTCTACTCCCTGCAACCTGACTTTCCCTTTGGCATTGGATGGACTGATGGAGCTTCCTGGGCAGGATTAAATGGTACTTGAGGCTCTTGTCTAACATACAATATATCCATCCATAGCTTTCTTTTTACCATTTTTGCACATGGGATTTGGATGCCACTTAAACAGGAAAAACGTCTAGAGGCAATGTTGACATTCTCAGGTGGCTAGCCGTGCCACAATTCTTCCATACCACACATACACATGCACACTTCATACCTACTTAATAGTGTTGCTTTAAACCAAGAGGAAAGCATTTCCAAGCACTGTGAGCAACATATGAAAGAACATGGACTTGAAGAATGTGATGGCACCCTTGGAGTCTGTATAGGTTGAAGCAAATCTGAGACTATGTAGCATGTCACACAGTTAACAGATGCCCACGATTCTTTGGCACCAAGCACAATCAATGGACTTGTTTTCGACTGTCCAGCAGACAGGCAGCCAGTACAAAGGGGATACATGCATAGTTCTAAGAGTTCCAGTTGGAATTTTGGCAGCTATGTTGTGCACAAGCTGAAAACAAAGCATATTCAGCACTGGTAACTAAGAATAGTGTTTTATAGTAATCTGTCATGTCAAAAAAGCATGTATTGCTTTCCATTTAAATGATCAAGACAATTTGTATTGAGAAGAAAACCAAGCCAAACAGACAAAAAGGCTTGAAAGATAAGGTCAGAAAAAGGAAAGATGCAATATTTCATTTTAGTTTAGTGAAATTGAGTAGGCTTGTTTTGGTATAAAGACTGCAGAAAATTAAGAGTTTGTTTTGCATAATTGATTGAGTACTTGTAGATGAAAGTGTGTAACTGAAAAGTGGTGTACAGCAAGTGATTGTATGTATGTTTGGTGTTTTACATATAAATATAGCAGAAATGACAACTGCAGTGTCTGTGTGTGGCAAGTACATATTAGATTGATGTGTTGACCTGATTCAGAACACAAATGTAGAATATGGCAGGTTTTGCTGTGAAAATCTAACAAAAAATTATAACTGAGTAGTAAGAAACAAAATGTGGTAACTGGTGATGTTCATCGTGTTTCACTGTTGCAGTCATTACTCTTGGGTTATCCTGCTGGCAGGCTACCCACAGTCGGCCTGAATTCCAAAGTCTTGGTCCGGCGTCGATTGCTGTCGCCTCTTCCCTGACGTCAGTGCGCCAGGGGTATAAAAGATGCAGCCAACACCATTTTCTTCAGTCTTTCTTGCCGCACAGTGCCCGAAGCAGAAGCAGTTCACAAGTGCCGGTCGGCCGACTCCTGAGATTTTCATGTTTGAATTTCAGATCCGAAGTCTTCATTTAAAGCAAAGTACCCCATTGGGGAAACTTTTTTCTTGCTCCAGACCGATGTCAGAAAAAGTTAATAATTGTATTTCTTGTGGGAAGCAAATACCTCATAAGGACTTCCATTCTTATTGTATTCCTTGCCTAGGCCCTGATCACGACGTAGCTAATTGCAGATTTTGTGCTAGATTTAACCAACGCACTATTAAGCATCGGTATGATTTTGCATTTCATTACTTTGGCCTATGATTTAATTACACAATGTCGTCGGATAGCCATCCGACTACTGCAATTCGCAAAAAACGCAAGTAAAAGGACAGTTATCCGAGGTCCAAAACTGATGATGAGGCTTCTAAGCCAGTCGCCGGTTCTCAGTGAGGCACTTTCGCAGCCCCTGACGCCCGCTGCCTCAGTCACAGGCCGCTTTCGACTCCCACGTAGAGCAGACTAAGCCTCTGGAAACTCAAGGTATTGGACACTTGGAAAATATTCCCTCAAATGGGTCCGGAGCCGCTGAGCAGGCATCGGCTTCTGAGGGTGTTTTCAGGCCTACACAGTTATATATAAAACCGGCTACAACTTCAAAGGCAAAGACAAAAACACCACTAAAGACAAAGAAACAAGTGCAGCAAGCCCCTGGACAGGCCTCCATGCCTAAAAAAACAGATGCTCAATATGGCCGAAGACCTAATTACTTTGATCAGGGGTTCCCATCCCCCTCCAGAGAAGAGGCCTAGGCAAGGGACAGAATATGAATCTTCATATCAGGTTTCCATTTCCTCTGACTCCTCTTCTGACCAAGAATACTGTCTCCCTCCCTATGAGGATTCTGATGCTGAAGAATCTATCCCTTCAGCCTCCCCTCCTGAGGATTATTCTTTTGGGGAAACCCTGCATACCATGAGGGAGCACTTCCACTGGGAGAGCCAAGACTACTCAGAATCTAAGAAAAGGCTTAGAGATTTTCTTTTACTACCTCAGCACAGGCCTCTTGCTATCCCTCCTGTTTTAGACATTGTAGATGATGTATTTTCAGAGTCCGGCCTGTCCCCTGACTTCTTTACCCCCTGCACCTGTTAAGCCAGACAGATACTACAGGGTCCCAGATTCACATAAATGTCTTTATAAAAACCCTGCTGCTGACCCAGAAACTATTTCTCAGGGTCCCAAAGGGGTCAAGGCTTCCACTGCAAAAAACCCTATCCCCTCTGATAGGGATTCAAGGGCACTGGACAGATGGGGGAAAAGGTTTACACTTCTGCTACCTTGGCTGTGAGGGCTTTAAATTGTCAATGTCATATGCTTAAATATCAGCAGTACTTATTGTCACTGCTTAAACAGAAAATGTTAACAAATTCTGAATGTGCAGAAAACAAGGAAATGCAGGATTTATTGCATGCAACTGAACAAGTGGGAAAGCATACTTTGCAATGTGGTTTTGATTCTCTGGAGGCCTCTTGTAGGGCCGCTGTTACGGGTCCTGTCATTAGGCGACATGCTTGGTTAAAGGAACAGAATCTGCCTGATCATGTCAAAGCAAAATTATTAGATGCTCCATTACAGCATGATACTTTGTTTGGTGTTAAAGCAGAAGAGGCTTTGAAGAAAATGGAGGACAAAGCGAAATCTATGCAGACAGTTAAGGATTTCTTACAGGTGCAGCCACCCAGATTTAGCAGAAACTGGCCTAAAAAGAATTGGTCCTTTCCAGTGTCAGGCCACAAAGAGGCAGATACAGACACCCCAGAGGCAGTTCCGAGCCCCAAGGCTCATACAGGCCTAAACAATGTGGTGCTTCTACCTCCAAAAGCGGAGAAGACAAATCACAGCCACAGAGGAAACAGTCCCAATGACTTTCCTCTGCCAGAACCAAGCACTTATCTTTTGGCAGCCCCCTTAAGGGAAAACTAGCACTTTTTTCACAAAATTGGCACATGATCACCCAGGACAAAAGGGTCTTGAACATAGTGTCTCAGGGCTACAGGTTCCACTTTCACACCCTGCCAAGGGCAAAAAGGTATGCCAGACCTGCCACACAATCAATGGGCAGAGGCACAAAAGTAAGTTTCATCCCTCATGGGCATGAGGGCCATTCAGTGAGTACCACAGCAAGAGCAGGGACAAGGATTTTACTCGAGACTTTTCTTGGTACCCAGAAATGACAAAGCCTGGAGACCAATACTGGACCTGTCTATTTTAAACACATTTCTGGACGTTCCAAAATTCAAAATGTTGAGACTGCAGCAGCTACTGCCCATGCTGGGCAAGAAGGCTTGGCTTGTAACTTTGGACCTAAAAGAGGCATACCTGCATGTTCCAATCGGACAATCTTGCAGAAGATACCTCAGATTCATAGCTGGCTCAATGCACTACCAATTCTCTGCACTGCCCTTTGGCTCATCTACTGTGCCCAGGGTCTTCACAAAATGCCTGGCACCAGTAATTGCATTCTGCAGACAAAGAGGAATTCAAATATATCCTTATTTGGATGACTGCCTTATTCAAGCAGAGAACAAGGACATTCTACTAAAGCATCTGACATTTGTAAAAAGATTACTAATTTGCCTAGGGTACACAGTAAACAAAAAGAAATCAAAACTAGTACACTCTCAAGAGATAATCTTCCTGGGTGCAAGCTTAAATACAACTGCCCAGATGGCTTATCTCACACCAGACAAACAAAGGCAACTGATTTCTTACTTCAAAATGTTTGTAACAAAGACCCAGTTATCTGCAAGAAAAATTCTGCAGGCTTTGGGCTTCATGGCATCCTGCATTCTGCTAATTCCATATGCCAGACTGCATATGAGGAAACTACAATGGTATCTAAAAAGTGTTTGGACTCAACATTGCCACAGCCTGGAAACATTAATTACCCTCATTCCCTGCCTACAACAGGAGTTTCGATGGTGGGCACAGGCCTGTCACCACAACAAGGGACAGCCATTCACTTTACCCACAGCCAGGCAGACACTAACAATAGATGCATCAGATTATGCCTGGGGGGCCCACATGGCAGGAAAATGTATTCAGGGCACATGGCCCGCAAGCCAGATGCATCTTCATATCAATCAAAAAGAGATGCTAGCTGTTCAGAATGCCCTGACAGTTTTCAAGGATTTACTTCATCCAGGACAACTACAGATAAAGACGGACAATACTACAGTCATGTGGTACATAAGCAGGGAGGCACACATTCCTACCCCCTCTGCAGACAAGCCATGACTTTGTGGGACACAGCATTGACTTATCAAGTTCACCTGCAAGCACAATTCCTGCCAGGAAAATAAATACTCTGGCAGACGAACTAAGCAGAAACCTCATGGATCCCCACGAGTGGAAACTAGATCCACAAGTCTTCAGCATGACAAGGAAATGAGGATGCCCAGACAGATCTGTTTGCCTCCCCTCACAACTGCCAACTACAAAGATTCTGCACAAGGACTTATCACAAGCAAGCATGGAAAGTGGATGCCTTATCCTTCAGCTGGAAAGACCTAACAGTATATGCCTTTCCTCCACTGCCTCTCCTCCCCAAGGTACTCCTAAAGGTTGGACAAGAAAAGCCAAAAATGATACTGATTGTCCCAAACTGGCCACGCTAGCACTGGTACCCAATCCTAAAGAACTTGTCCCAAGGTCCAGCCTGGACATTGCCTCAAATTTCTCATTTACTGACCCAACAAAACAATCAGATCCTGCACAGCCAACTCAGGACGTTAAATCTGGCAGCATGGCAGATAACGTAGCCATTCAGAACACTCCTCTCTCCAAAGCTGTGATGAATGTTATTTTGGAGGCCAGGAGGCCCAGTACCAGAAAATCTTATGCAGAAAAATGGAAGAGATTCTGTGCTTGGAACTAGGCACAAGGAATTGACACGTTTGTTCCAAATATTCCTCAGATTTTTACAATACTTAACTGAGATGCTGGGCAAAGACCTATCCTTTTCATCAATTAAGATTCATGCCTCTGCCATTTCAGCCCATTACAATATGGAACCACCTATCTTTTCTCATCCTTTAATAAGACAGTACCTCAGAGGGGCCAAAAACATAAGACCTCCAAGGAGAGCACCAGTACCTGCATGGGACCTCAATTATGTCTTGGAAAAACTCACACTGCCTGCTTTTGAGCCAGCCTCAACAGCTGATATAAAATTTTTATCCTGGAAAACAGCTCTGCTCCTAGCAATAACCTCTGCAAGACGAGTCTCGGGAGTTACAGGCACTCATGGTTGTGGAACCTTTTATCATTTTCCATCCAGACAGGGTTTCTCTGAGGACGAACCCGACATTTATGCCTAAGGTGGTGTCCAGTGTGGCCCTTAACCAAGCCATTCACTTGCTTACCTTTTACCGAAACCCACAGAACAAGGGTGAGAGACTTCAGCATTCTTTGGACATGCACAGACAGCTACTTTTCTACTTGGACAGAACTAAAGCTTTCAGAAAGACTGAGCAACTTTTAGTGGCATATGCTGCAGGACCACAAGGAAAGGCCATCTCAAAACAGACTATTTCAAAATGAATAGGCCATTGCATTCGTTTCTGCTACTCACAACATGGCAAATCAGTGCCTAAGGGCATTAGGCCACATTCAACCAGAGCAGCAGCCACTTCAGCAGCCTTCCTCAGAGGAGTACCAACCAAATACATCTTAGAGGCTGCAACTTGGAGCTCAGTGCACACTTTTACAAAGCACTACCACTTACCCCTCTACTCTAAATCCAGGGCAGGCTTTGCCACTGCAGTTCTGCAGGGCCTCATAGCCTCTCCTAATCCTATTTAGCCCAGCCACCCATCTTCAGCTTTGGGATTCTACCCAAGAGTAATGACTGCAACAGTGAAACACGATGAACATAGTACAGTTGTGTACCTACCATAAATGTAGATGTTTGAGTGTATTCACTGTTACAGTCCAGGTTATCCTCCCACTATCCCCCTTTTTTTTGCTGGGTCTTATCTGTGCTTCTCTATTCTGTACAACCTATGTGGTGTATTTGCTTGTAGATGAAGGAAATGTTTACTTTAGTGCATGCATGTTTATTGGCATAATTTATTTAGCCTACCCTTTTGGGGGCACCTGACATCTGGGGCAAGAAAAACTGAAGAAAATGGCGTTGGCTGCATCTTTTATACCCCTGGCGCACTGACGTCAGGGAAGAGGCGACAGCAACCGACTCCGGACCAAGACTTTGGAATTCAGGCCGACTGCGGGTAGCCTGCCAGCAGGATAACCCAAGAATAATGACTGCAACAGTGAATACACTCGAACATCTACATTTATGGTAGGTACACAGCTGTACTTTGCCCTGCACTTACACCATCATGTAGAATTCTAATTGCAGTTTAAGAAGAGATTACAGGGAAAATATCCTTCTGCTGTTGCTTCTACTTTATTGGTTTCTGACACTTAACATTCAGGTATATTTATGGACATATAGACTCCTAACAACATTTCTAGGACAGTGTAGTATCTCTCTCCATCCTCAGAGTCAGAGCTAACAAGATTAATTCCCTTATACCTCCCTCTGTCAGTTGTGTGAGATACATTTCTTCTCACAGGAGTGTGGTAGATAGTAGTTACTCTAAAAGAGTGCAGGCCATATTGCAGGCTTAGGTGAAGATGGGTATAGTCCAAACCCACTCTGTTTCCTGGGTGGGTACAGATTTGGTTTCCCCTCTTCATTATCAACATGGTCCTTATAGGGCCAGGAACTGGGACGTGATCCATGAGGTATCTAGTGGCGCCAGACATCTTGTGGAGTTTGATGCTGCTAGTTGCTCCAGTATTTGACTGTACTTAGTGTGGTAGGAGCTTCTGCTACTCAAACCTTTTGACACTGGCTCCAACTTTGAAAACAGTTCTGGCATTTATATTTTTTTGTGCCAATGGCCTGTTTGGTGACTTAAAGCTGCTTTCAGTGCCAATACCTTCAGTGCTACTTTGCTATTATCAGCCTTTTAAACCATCAATTTTGAAGGCCTTAGTACTAGAACTGATGTTGATCAGCTGCTCAATGTCAGTATTAATGTCCCAGCTGTGTCAGCTCTATTGGGTGCCATGACAATGACGTTGAATCCCTTGGTAACTATCAGGTTTTAAGAATGCCATTCGTGTTTCACTGTTGCAGTCATCACTTGTGGGTTATCTCTGCTGGGTAGCCCTTGGTCAGCTCAAATACCAGAGTCAAGCTTTTCCCCTGCACCGGCTACTGTCGCTTATAGACTGACGTCAGGTCATCCGTGGTATAAAGGAGAGCATCCAGCGCCATTACATCAGCCTTTCTTGCCGTGGAGTCTGATGCAAAAGCAGTTTGCGTGCGTGCCTGGTCGCTCATTGCCAGAGTGGAAGTTGCATCTGAAAGCAACTAAAGCTAAGTACCATATCCGATATCTGAAAAAGTCAGTAATTGTCTCCGCTGTGGAAAACAAATACCACACCAAGACTTCCATACCTTGTGCGTTACTTGTCTAGGCCCAGACAACGACATTCCCCCGTTGTCGGTTCTGCGCACTTTTCATTTCAAGGACTTTTCGCCATAGAGCTGAATTTGTAGCCAGGCATTTCTGAAGTAGTTCCTCACATTATGAAATGGCATCCATCAGTCAGCAGTCTGTGGATATTTACAGAAAATGAAAAGATAAAGAAAGGGACAGACCACACAAACTTAAGCCTTCTGATGACCCGTCCCAGAAGCAAGTCATCAGTTCTCAGGAGTTCAGTGAGGCGCATTTGCAGCCCCTGATGCCCAACTCATTTCCTTTGCAGGCCTCTGCTGAGACCCTTTCGGAGTCCGTTATGCCGCCGGGGAATGCTTCATCATCCGATCCCTTGGCTGTCTCCGCTTCGGTTGGGTTCGGAGCCGCTAAGCAGGTACTGACTTCCAAGGAGGTTCTTCACACAACCGATTCAAGGCAAAAAACGGTGTCTTCGCCTCCAGCTATCGCATCCCAACGACAAATGGATTTACTAAGGTCTAAAAGCAAGATCACCCCAAAGAAAACAGTCTCTAGTTGCCATCTTACTCCTCCACCGCCTCAGACACAGTTAACTGAAAATGGCAGAGCCCTCACCACTTTCATCAGGGTTAGCCATACCACTCATTCTAAAAGAAAAAGGATACTTCCCCTGAAGTTCACACAGAACTGGATTCTGGAACTTCAGACTACCTTGATTCAGATGAGGAGCAACAACCTCTCACCTCCTTTGAGGATTCTGATGCAGAGGAATCCATTCCTTCTAACCCCCCCCCCCCCGGATCTTTCATTTGGGGAATCCCTGCACACTCTGACAGCATTTCCACTGGGAAGCTCAAGATTATCCTTAGTCTAAGAAAAGACTAAGAGAGTTTTTAGATCTTCCTCAGCACAGACCTTTGGCTATCTCCTCCTATTCTGGACATGGTGGATGATGTTTTCAATGAATCTAGCCTCACCTCTGACGCCATACCCCCTGCTCCTAGAAAACCTGACGGGTACTACAGGGTGCCTGATTCACATAAGTACATGTTTAAAAACCCTGCAGCAGACCCAGAGGTCATCACACAGGGGCCCAAAGGGGTCAAGGCTACCTCATCTAAAAACCCAGTTCCCTCTGACAAGGACTCGAGCTCTGGACAGATGGGGTAAGAAAGTGGTACACCACCACAACCTTAGCTATTAGAGCTCTTAATTGCCAGTTCCATATGCTAAAATATCAACAGCACACCTTGGAACTTATGAAACAAAATATTTCATCTTTACTTGACACTAATACTTCCAAAGAGTTAGCAGATCTTCTGCACTCTACTTCTCTAATAGCTAAACACTCCTTGCACTGAGGATTCAATGCCCTAGTAGCCTCAAGTAGGGCTGCTGTGGCAGGTTCAGTCATTAGGATGGCTCAAAGAACAGCCACTGCCTGATCATGTAAAATCAAAACTACTTGATGCCCCCTGGATAAAGGCCACTTGTTTGGATCAAAAGCAGAGGAGGCCATCAAAATGGCGGATAAAGCTAAGTCTATGCAAACAGTAAAAGACTTCCTCCAAGTTCAACCTCTCAGATTCAGCTGAACCTTTCCCTCTCAGCACTGGTCTTTTGCAGCCCCCCAATAGACGGGTTCAAGGGAGGCCTCACAGGGATAGACCAGTTAGACCACAAAACCAAGGCCAGAGAAGAACTAAGCAGTGGCCCTCCACCACTCTCACAGCTGGGAGTTCTAAGTCCAGTTACTACTCTAAGAACGTGCGATGACTCCCACACCCCCTCCAATCAGAGGTTAGGAGGAAGGCTATCCGTTTACAAACAACATTGGCTATCTGTAACAAAGGACCAGTGGGTATTAAAAATCATTTTTCAGGGTTACAAATTTACCTTCCAACAAGTCCCAACCTTAACAAGTTACCCAAATTTACCTCCAAATCAGTGGGCAGAAGCATTAAAACAAGTGCACATACTCCATGGTCAAGGGTCAGTGGAGCCTCTGCCACAAGAGCAAGCAGGAAAAGGTTTTTACTCCAGACTGTTCCTAGTGCCAAAAAAAGAAGGCACTTGGCGACCCATCCTTGACTTGCAAACTCTAAACGCCTTCCTAGAGGTCCCAAATTTCAAAATGCTAACTCTTCAAAAACTTTTACCAATGCTGGGCAAAAATGCATGGCTAGCCACTCTAGAACTAAAGGATGCCTAAATACCTATTCTTCAGAGCAGGTTCACAACACTTTTAGTTCTCTGTGCTACCCTTTGGCTTATCTATGGCTCCCAGGGTCTTCACAAAATGCCTGGCCCCAGTGGCTGCCTTCTGCACCCAGCAAAACATCCAGATTTAGCCTTATCTGGATGACTGCCTAATCCAAGCAGACAACAAAGAGAATTTACTACAGGACCTACTCTTCATACAAACAACCCTAACCTCTCTAGGGTTCACTATCAGCAATAAAAAGTCAAACCTAAACCCCTCCAGGCAGATTACCTTCTTGGACATACTCCTGGACACAGCCTCCTATCACCAGAAAAACAATGCTTTCTGCCAAATTACTTCTCCCTGTTAGCTCTCAGAAAAAAACTCACAGCAAGGGAAATTTTGCAAGCACTAGGTTACATGTCATTCTGCATTCTTATGATTCCCCTGGTCAGGCTGCACATGAAAAAATTCCAGTGGTACCCAAAGAACCTTTGGTGCCAACACCATAAATCTATGGAGACCACTCTCCCCCTCATTCCATGCATAAGGAAAGAGTTTCTTTGGTGGGCAGAGGCCTGCACTCAGAACAAGGGCCTTCCCTTCACCTACCTACCACAAGGCCAGACTATCACAACAGATGCCTCAGACCTAGCTTGGGGGTGCTCATTAAGATACTCGGTGCACCTAAGGCTCTTGGGACCTCAGGCACCATCATTGGCACATCAACATAAAGGAAATGATGGCAGTTCACAAGGCTTATCGCATCCTTCCAAGACCACCTAAAACCAGGTGTCGTCCTCATAAAAACAGACAATACCACAGTCATGTGGTACATCAACAAGTTGGGGGGTACACACTCCTACCTTCTCTGCCGACTAGCCATGAGGCTCTAGCAGGCAGCCTCCTCCATGGGCCTACACCTGATAGCCCAGTACATCCCAGGAATAAACACCCTAGCAGACCATCTAAGCAGAAACTACTTAGACCCCCACAAGTGGAAACTCCTAAAGGGTTCATTCCACCAAATCACCCAGGCCTGGGGGACACCAGAGGTGGATCTTTTCACCTCACAACACAACAATCAGCTGCACAAATTCTGCACCAGGAAGTTCCACCCCCTAGCTTGGAAAGTGGATGCTCTCTCAGCCCAGTGGACCAATCTCTTCATTTATGCGTTCTCTCCCCTGCACTTACTCCCAAGGGTACTGCTCAAAATATGGCAGAAAGGACCAAAAGCCATCCTTATAGCACCAGATTGGACCAAGCAACATTGGTACCCCTTGCTGCTCAGCCTGACCAAGGAGCCTTACAGGCTACTGCCATTAACTGCAGACCTCCTGAGACAAGCCAAAGGGGTGATTCTGCATCCAAACCTGCACACACTCAGACCTTCTGCATGGCTTATCCCCCAGGGACCGGGGATAACTCACCGTTGAGCAAGCAGGTCCTAGACATTAAGGAAGCCAGAAGGCCCAGCACCAGGAAATCTTATTCAGAGAAATGGAAAAGATTCAACTCCTGGTGCCTATTAAAAGGTCATAGCAGCTCCCAGCCATCCCTTCCACTTATTCTGGACTACCTAGCAGAGCTACTTAACGGCCTCTCCTTTTCCTCTATTAAAATCCCTGTCTCAGCCATTTCAGCACACTTTCATGATGAACATCCTGTCTTCTCTCACCCTTTGATTAAGCAATTCCTCAGAGGTGTATCTAACATTAGGCCCCTTGAAGGGCACCCACTCCAGCCTGGGACCTGAACTATGTGTTAACTGACATTGCCTCCCTTTGAACCAGCTGCATCAGCAGACCTAAAACACCTTTCCTGGAAGACTGCCTTCCTCTTGGCTATTACTTCAGCTTGGAGGGTGTCAGAACTTCAAGCACTCATGGCCACTGAACCCTTCATTATCTTCCATGCAGACAGGGTGTCTCTCAGGACTAATCCCTCATTCATGCCAAAGGTAGTATCAGATGTGACCCTAAACCAGGCTATACATCTCCCCACCTTTTTTCCAAACCCTCAGAATAAAAGGGAGAGAATTCTGCACACACTGGATGTGCACAGACAGTTAAGATACTGCCTGGACAGAACAAAGTCCATTAGGAAGACGGATCAACTGTTGGTGGGCTTCGCCCCAGGGAAAGAGGGGAAGCCTCTCTCCAAACAGACCATTTCAAAATGGATATCTCACTGCATACTGTTCTGTTACACTTTTCATGGAAAAGCTCCTCCTAAATATATCTGAACACATTCCACTAGGGCAGCCTCTACTTCCACTGCCTTCCTTAGAGGAGTACCCACCAGGGTCATCCTGGATGCTGCCACTTGGACCTCAGTCCACACCTTCGCCAAACACTACCACCTGCCTCTGTTCTCCGGGGCTTGGGCAGGCTTTGCCTCTGCAGTCCTGCAAGGCATACTAGCTCAATCCTAGGAATTTCATACTTACATCCTCCCCTTCCTCAGCTTTGGGAATCCTCCCACAGTGATGACTGCAACAGTGAAACACGAAGAACATAGTACATTTGTGTACACTTACCATAAATGTAGATGTTCAAGTGTATTCACTGTTGCAGTCCTGTTTTCCCTCCCACCTTCCCCCTTAACTTATCCTTTTTGGAGATTAACTGTCATTCTTGTGGCCTTGGGCCACCAGAGCCTTTTTAAATCATTGCCTTTAAAGGGCTCCGACAGGTTAGGGAAAGAAAAACTGATGTAATGGTGCCGGCTGCTCTCCTTTATACCACTGAGGACCTGACGTCAGTCTACAGGCTACAGCAGCACAGGGGAAAAGCTTGACTCTGGTATTTGGGCCGACCGAGGGCTACCCAGCAGGATTAACCCACAAATGATGACTGCAGCAGTGAATACACTCGAACATCTACATTTATGGTAAGTGTACACAACTGTACTTTCTACTGCGATACCTAAACTGCATCTTACTGTGCATGAGTGTACTACAAAATGGCTACTGCTCCAGCTTTTATGTTAGTCCTATCTCACTAGTAGTCTGTAGCCTTTAGGAACTGTAGGGCTAGAGACATGGAAGGCTGCAGGAGGTCTTGCAGTTACATGATCAATTCTTTAGCTGCATTTGCATCCTGCAAAAGAGTATCCTACAAGAAGCCTGAAGAGATGTAGATGAAAGAGGAAGCATCATGACTTAGCCTTAACCTCTACTTTTCTAAATAGGTGTGTGGATGAGGGAGAGTCCCCATACTCCCCTTGTGATGACTCCATATCTGGGAAATGTCCTAGAATTGATCCAAAAGAAGGGAGGTTGGCCCTGTTGTAACCCTCCCATCTCCTGAGAAGACCATTCAGGAGACCTTCCTTCCACCCATTTCAACTTCTTGGCTGGTATACCTGCAGACCGATAACCCTGCTCAACCTGGAAGCTTCAAAGGACACAGACTTGGTAGTCCTGATTCCAAGAATACTGAATTACATCCTTTAGCTCTCTTTTGAGACTTAAACTCAGCACTTGCAGCATACTGTGCTGGTGTCACTGCCACTGGACTATGAAGAGCATCAGGATTGATAGGTATTGAGTTTTTCATGAAGAAATTTACTTTGTTTTGTCTAGGAAACCGCAATGTGATTTAAGGTCACATTATAAACACGCACACACAAATGGAGAGAGTCCTCTGTTTATGCACTGTAAAAATCATAGTAATGAAAGGATAATGTTAGTTCTGATTTGAGACTTAAACTCATAACTTTCAGCATACTGGGCTGGTGGCACTGCTAATGGACCAACAAGAGCCTCTGGACAGGTAGATGCTGAGTTTTCTCTAAAGTGCTTTATCCTTTCAGCTAGGAAACCCCCAGCCTGGCGATTAAGGTCCCGTCATAGACTGTGTCAGTGCTGTAGCAACTCTTAAGATGAAACAACCACCCTCAAGTCCACTGATCCAGCCTGACCCTCCCCACCACCACCAGATAAAGAATATAAAGCTGTGTATCATTAAAGGAAGTGTTTTTGTAACTTTCACCTTTGCTGTAATGGAGTTTAATGGTCTATCACATAAGACATAGGGAAGGACAGGTGGGACAGACCATGCTGAATTCCACAAGATGTCTGGAGAAAGTTCCCAAAGAACCAAGCAGGACTGAAAAACAGTTGATGTTCGAGGAAGTTACCAGCCTTTAAGTGTGTATGGTACACAATGCCATAGACAGACAGGTCAGCTAGGGTTAGTCTGCTAGTATGTCTGGTTGTGTCTTACTGACATCGCCATCAATTTCAAGGCATTTTTCTTGAATGCCCACTTCAAAAGTTCTGAACTTTTCAGACCCCATGTCAGACAAAATATGGAAGAGATTGAGAGGGATGGTAAGACCCTAACTGCTGTGGGGACCCATTTTCAGACCCTGCAAAGAAACTTTTCTAGGAACCATAAAAGTCCTAATGGGGCTGTCAGTAGCAGTGAATCCATCTGTTTGGGGGAGGCTTCAGTGGTGAGTCAGTCTGCTGCAGTGGTCTTGGTGGTGCAGTCCCAGTTTCTTTTGCTGGTAGAGGATGTAAAGACTGTCACATTGTGGCTTGGGGCAACTTCCAGTTCTTCTTGGTCCTGAAGGAGATGTAGGAGTTGACTTCAGCCTCCACTTCCATTACATATTGTTTTGAGTCACCCTGCAGGATAATGCCCTTGGTCTCAGAGGGCCTTTGTGACACTGAAGATAATAGATATCTTTTGCTACATTTGTTTCTGAGGGCTAAGCAGAAAACTGCTGTGCCGCTCCCTATGAGCGCATCACTTTTTAGGACATATTAGTGCCAATTTTCCTTTCCTCCAGAACCAAGAGTCTTCTCCAAGGTGCTGGCTATGGGGGGCCAAAACCCAGCAGGAGAAGAATTTCTAGGTGTTCTCTTAACTTGTGTAACTGTCTAATGGTAGCTGCATCCAGGGAGTCTTACTTCCCTCCCATGGATTCAGTCCCTATGCATCCCTAGATTGGAAGAATTCCTCCCTGACCTAAGTTCAGATGAAGTTTGTCATTGGGGTGGAGCTGGCTATTTTTCAGGATTGATCATTCCTGGCCATTAAGAGGCCATAGGAGGTATTAGCATTAGTTTCCTTTGTAAAGATATAATATAGGGCTGAGACGCAGAGGTTGCTGCTGCTTCTGCTCTTGATGGGTGTTAGTCTTTCTTATACCACTTGCATTTGCATGTCTGAGAATCAGGATATTGCAGTTTACTGTAAGGTTCTGTCATTTCAGACTCTCAGTGCTTTGCATTCACAGACCTGGTGTTGTACCCCCTGTTGCCACAGTTACTGATGTGGTGGCATTCCCAACCAATGTGATCACAGCTCTTTCCTAGAAGGCTGGATTGAGATACTATTCCTGATCAGGTCTTCAGGAAGTGGTGCATTTTTGAAGATCAGACTGTTTGTTTGCCTTTCAAGAGAATGCAGTCCTGTCAAACTTGCGCCCACTGAAGCATGGCAAGAGGGAGGTGGTAGCAGTTGTTTCGCTTTTGTGGCAAGAGGTACAGCTGCATACCTTGCTTCCAATTCAGTGCTTCATTGCAGAGTTCATTCTCTTTACCCGTTGTTGCCTAACAAGGGTGAAGTTTCAGGCTATAATGTTTCTAAATGGTTGTAAATCCCTTCAGGTCCTAGCCAAATTCCCTATGACGTGGGGGATGATGGTCTCCACCTCCAGGCCTTGAGTCCATCCATCTTCTGATTTTCTTGACAGCGGCAGAAACTACAAGCGAGAGGACCATTCACACCCTTGATATGTTTGGGTATTTTAGGTATTAGCAGAGTGCATGAGCTTAGGAAGACTGGTTTAGTTTGTTCCTTTGTTTTGGAGATGAGGAACATGCAGATACATTCCAAGACAGTTGTCAGCTGTATTGTCTTTTGCTATCACTTGACCAGCTTGTGATTTTGCAAATGCAGTCAAAGCCTAATCCACTGGAGAAGTGATTGCCTTCTGTACATTTTTCAAGAATTTCATGATTGCTGGAATTTGGGATATGGTTGCTTGCACATATGTATACTCATTCCAAAACATTGTTCTCTTACAGGGAGGGGTTTTCTATCTATTGCTTGTTACTTACAAACATGCAGCCAGGAATTTTGCCTGGACCCAACTAATGTTTTTGGTTGTGGAGAGAGCTTGTGTGACTTACCCTTGAGTGATTTGGGGTGGGTAGTATAGGGAGAAATTTGGTGGAGGAAGCATTAGGATGAATGGAAGGTGTTGAAGCTTGAACTAAAGTTATCCACAAGGAGATTACATAGGTTTCTGCAGTAGAATGGGCTATGTCATTAAATGCAAGTTCAATGGAAACATGGGTATTAATTAATGTATCTGAGCTTTCTGATGTATCTGTAGATAGTCTTGTGTTTGTCAATGGTATTGGTTAAGTTCATAATTGGGTTTGCATTCTCTGATGGTACACTTGAGGATCTTACTTGCCAGGTTTAGATTCCTTTCATATAGTGAGTAGGGATTTCTTTTAGACCAAAGAGGATTACTTTTGAATTTATCATGATTATCTTCACAGCTGGGAAATATTTCATGCATGTATTCACAACTGAGTAAAATCTAGATGACTGCAGAAGCAAGGGTGGAATCAGGGATCAGCTTGATTGATGGTGTATGCTGGCTGTGTTATCCGTTATCTCTGATTAGCAGGTAATCATCTTTTGAATAGTCCCAAAATTCAGTATTTTTGTGATTGGGGAGGTTTGCCTTAAGGGTGAATGATGTAGCAAAATGACTGGATTTAACTAGGGAGGGAGGGAGGGAGGAATGTTGGGGTGCTAAAGATGAAAGAACAGTTGGTGAGTACAAGATCAAGAAGGTTAGCACCTCTGGTGAGGGCAGTGACAATTTACAGTAGGCATTTTGTATTTACAAAATTAGGGAATATCTGGACATCTTTGATAATGGAAATACAAGTTAGTTGAGTAATTGAAGCTCCATACAATAAGGGCATTGTATTTATTGGTTAACATTTGGAGTTAGCGGATTTGAGTAGCCACTAAGCTTGGTCGAGGACATGGAAGGAACCTGTAGGAAGTAGTGATGTCAGAAGTGGTTTTGTTGTGATATACTGAGACTTATAAAAATTCTAGATTGTTGTGAAGTATTTGATGTGAAGTAATAGGGGTCTTAGTAAGTATGAATAAGGACCCCACAGCTCCCGGTGGACCTGATTGCATATGAAGTGTAGTACTTTGATAATGAGGGAGTGTGTCAGTGTTCTGAAACCAAGTTTCAGTAACTACACAAATATGAATGTTTTTCAGGATGAAGTAAGCCTGAAGTTTGTATATTTTGTTGTTTAAGCTCGTAAAGTTGAGCAGTGCAGCCCTGATCTGAATTGAAAGTTGATAAGTGGGTCTGCTCATGAGTTCATCTTTGTCCAAAAAAGGCTCTGTAGAGGAAGCAAAGGTTCTTGCCTATATGCAAATGCCATGTGATCAGAGATGTGTGCTTTCCCTAGCAAGTCAGGAAGGTCTGTTGCCCATCTGATCTCAGACAGACGCACAGTGAAACCCCCTAGAATGAAACAAGTTAAAATGCCAGTTATGTTTACCATTTTTTTTTCTTTGAACTGAGGCGTCATTCTTGGAGATGAAAGAATATTGCTCAAAACTTGTGCTTTGCCTTGCTTAGAGACAGGTGCTGAACTGAATGTTCTCCCAATCCATCTTTTTCAGTCACCCCTACATGGGTGTCAACAAGATCATACTTGTACTTTGGATGGTGAAGGGACCTGTGAGTCTTTGTAATATACATAATCCTAGCGACTGTAATCATTTCCTTATCCAGTTTGAGTGCATTGTTGGAGTCTTATGATAGAATCACATATAACCAGTACTTCAGGCTTAAAAACAGATGTTCTTTGTGTTTCACTCTTGCAGTCATCACCTGTGGGTTATCCCTGCTGTGGTAGCCCTCGGCCGGCTCGAATACTAGAGTCAATGATTTTCTGTGTCGGATGCTGTCGCTTGCTGCCTGACGTCAGTGCTATAAAGGAAGGCAGCCAACACCATTACATCAGTCTTTCTTGCTGTGGAGCCCGTAGCAGAAGCGGTTTTCAAGTGTGCCGGTCGGTCGCTACCAGAGTTTGAATTACATCTAAAGCTAAGTACCGGGTTGGGGATCCTTTTTTCTTGCATTAACTGCTGTCCGAAAAAGTTAACAATTGTCTCACCTGTGGAAAGCAAATACCACACAGAGACTTCCATTCATACTGTTCAATTGTTTAGGCCCAGACCACGATGTCCCCCATTGCCAGTTCTGTGCCCTCTCTAATGCAAGAACCATTCGTCGTAGAGCTCTTATTGTAGCCAGGTATTTTCGTCTTCCATCTTTGCATTCCAAAAAATGTAAGGATAAAGATAGAGACGGACCACACAAGGCTAAGCCCTCTGACGAGACTACCGTTAAGCAGGTCGTCAGTTTTCCGGAATTCAGTGAGGCACCTTCGCAGCCCCTGATGCCCAATTTGATACCTTCGTAGGCCTCTACTGAGACCCTTTAGGAGTCTGGTATGCCACAGAAATCTTCTTCATCTTCCAAGCCTTTGCTTGTCTCTGCCTTGGTTAGGTCCGTAGCCGTGATGCAGGCACCGACTTCCAAGGAGGTTTTTTGCACTTCTGAATCTAGACAAAAACCGACGTCTTCTCCCTGACTACAGTTTCTTTCAGACCAATGGATACTCTTAGGCCTAAAAGCAAGGCCACTCCTAGGAAAACTACTCTAGCCACCATTTTACTCCTGCTCCACCACCCCAAGCTCAAATGCTTAAAATGGTGGAGGATCTTATCACCCTTTTCCGGGGTAGTCATGCCACACCTAAAAGGAAAAAGAGACCTTTCTCCTGAAATACTGACAGAACAGGATTCTGAGGAGTCTGATTATTCAGATTTTGAAGGGGAACAACAACCTACTGACTACTTATGAGAATTCAGATGCAGAGGAGTCCATTCCTTCTGCCTCCCCACCAGAAGATCTTTCCTTTGGGGAAACCCTTCACACCCTCAGGGGAACATTTCCATTGGGAATCCCAGGACTTCCCTCAGTCGAAGAAAAGACTAAGAGAGTTTCTAGACCTGTCCCAGCACAGTCCCTTGGCCATCTCCCCGATCTTAGAGGTGGTTGATTATGTCTTCCATGACTCCAACTTAACTCCTGATGCCCTCCCACCTGCTCCCAGAAAACCTGACAGGTATTACAGAGTACCGGATTCTGACGAATACCTGTACAGAAATCCTGTTGCAGACCCGGAGGTCATTACACAGGGACCAAAAGGAGCTAAGGCTAGTTCTGCAAAGAATCCTATTCCTTCTGACAAAGACTCCAGAGCTCTGGACAGATGGGGTAAAAAAGTATACACCTCTCCAACCCTAGCTATCAGAGCACTCTACTGTCAGTTCCACATGTTAAAATATCAACAACACACTTTGGAACTATTAAAACAAAAAGATTTCAACCTTTCCTGACTGTGCCAATTTGAAAGAGTTAGCAGATTTACTTGGCTAAACAGTCATTACACTGTGGATATGACACCCTAGAAGCCTCAAGCAGGGCAGCAGTGTCAGGATCTGTCATTAGAAGACATGCATGGTTGAAGGAACAGCCTCTCCCTGATCATGTCAAATCTAAATTACTTGATGCATCCTTGGAAACGGACCGCTTGTTTGGAGTAAAAGCAGAAGAGGTGCTTAAAAAGATGGAAGACAAAGAAAAATCTATGCAAACAGTAAATGATTTTCTTCAGGTACAACCTCCTAGGTTCAGCAGGAATTTTCCCTCACAACACTGGCCCTTTCCTGCACCTAGCAGACAGGGACATGGTAAGCCCTACAGGGACAGACCACCCAGACTCTTATCCCAGGGACAGCAAAGAACCAAACCATGGACCACTTCCACTCCAAAGGCAGGGAGTTCTAAGCCATCCCTCTATGGCAAAAACTCGCAATGACTTCCTCTCCCATCTCTGCCCTCTTTTCACTCACCAAAAACTAGGAGGAAGGCTTTCCCTCTGCAAAGAAAATTGTCTTTCTGTAACAAAGGACCAATGAGTCTTAAAGATCATTTTTCAGGGATACAAATTCTCCTTCAACGAACTCCCAGTTCTAAGAGTGTACCCAGACTTGCTTCCAAATCAGTGGGCAGAGGCATTGAAACAAGTCCAAACTCTCATATCCCAAGGGGCAGTAGAACCTGTCCCCTCAGATCAATCAGGCAAAGGCTTTTATTCCAGACTATTCCTTGTTCCCAGAAAAGAGGGCACTTGATGCCCCATCCTGGATCTATCCATTCTGAACACCTTCCTGGTGGTCCCCAAATTCAAAATGCTAACTTTGCAGCAGCTGCTGCCTGTGCTGACAAACAATGCTTGGTCAGTTACCCTAGATCTAAAAGATGCCTACCTCCACATCCCCATAAGGGAATCCTGCAGAAAATTCCTTCGCTTCAGAGCAGGCTCACAACACTTTCAGTTCTCTGAGCTATCCTTTGGCTTATCTACCGCTCCCAGTGTATTCACCAAATGCTGAGCCACGGCCATAGCCTTTTGCAGGCAGAAAAATATGCAAATTTACCCTTATCTGGACAACTGCTGTATTCAGGCAAATTGCAAAGAAAAGCTTCTCAAGGACCTCCTCTTTGTCAAAACCCTCCAAACCTCTTTAGGGTACACCATCAACGGGAAGAAATCAAAGCAAACACCCTCCAGGAAGATCATTTTCTTGGGAGCACTGCTAGACACAGCATCCTAAATGGCCTTCCTATCCCCAGAAGAGCAGAGCTTCTTGCCTTTCTATTTTACCCAAGCTGGCTTCCAGAAGTCACCTCACTGCAAGGAAGTTCCTGCAAGCCTTTGGGGTGCATGGTATCTTGCATCCTTGCTCTGGCCAGGCTTCACATGAGAAAATTTCAGTGGTACCTAAAGAACCTTTGGTGTCAGCACTCTCAATCTCTAGAGACCTCTCTCCCTTTGATCCCTGTATAAGGGCTGAGTTTCTCTGGTGGGCAGGGGCTTGTGCCCAGAACAAGGGTCTTTCCTTCACCCTCCACTCAACCAGGCAGACCATTACCACCGACGCCTCAGACAGAGCTTGGGGTGCTCACCTAGAAGGCAGGTGCACCCAAGGTCTTTGGGATGCCCAGCATCTTGCCTTACACATCAACCAGAGGAAATGATGGCAGTGCAAAAGGCTCTGACATCCTTCAAACCCCATCTCAAGACAGGGGTTCTCCTTATCAAAACAGACAACACCACAGTAATGTGGTACATCAACAAACAGGGAGGGACCCAGTCGTACCCTCTGTGCAGGCTAGCCATTAACCTCTGGCTGACAGCCTCTTCCATGTGACTACACCTGATAGCCCAATACCTACCAGGCATCAACAACACCCTGGCAGACCACTTAAACAGAAACTTACTGGACCCCCATGAATGGCAGCTCCACAGAAAAATCTTTTTACAAATCACTCAGGCGTGGGAAACTCCAGGAGTGGATCTCTTTGCTTCAGATCTCAACCATCAGCTGAAAAAATTCTGTACCAGGGAGTATCACCACCTAGTGTGGAAGGTGGATCCCTTGACCTTCCCCTGAAACACCCTCTTTGTGTACGCATTCCCTCCTCTGCCTCGTATTCCAAAGGTACTGATCAAAATAAGGGAGGGGAGACCAAAAGCCATCCTCATTGCTCCAGATTGGCCCAGACAACATTGGTACCCCTTACTGCGCAGCCTGACCTTACAGCCTCCCAGGCAGCTTCCGCTGATCTCATACCTCTTAAATCAGGTGGGGGGGAGGATGCTGCACCCAGACTTGCTGACTCTCAAACTATCAGCATGGCTAATACTCTAAAGGCAAACAAGGGCACCTGTTAAGCAAACAGGTCCTAGACATTATCACAGAGGCCAGAAGGCCCAGCACCAGAAAATTTTACGCAGGAATATGGAAAAGATTCTGCTAGTGGAGCCATTCCAGAGGGGACAGTACCTCATAATCTTCCATCCCTCTTATCCTGGACTACCTAATGGAGTTACTTAATAGTGGCCTCTCCTTCTCCTCTATTAAAATCCACGCCTCAGCCATTTCAGCTCATTTTGATACAGAACAGCCCCTGTTCTCCCATCCTTTGATTAAATAATTCCTCAGAGGGGCTTCTAATATCAGACCTCCCAGAAGGCTACCCACTCCAGTCTGGGACCTGAATTATGTTTTGGAAAAACTACCTTTACCACCCTTTGAACCTGCTGCTTCAGCAGAACTAAGATACCTCTCCTGGAAGACTGCTTTTCTCCTAGCTGTCACCTCAGCCAGAAGGGTTTCAGAACTTCAGGCACTGATGGCCATTGAGCCCTTCATCATCTTCCATGCAGGCAGGGTCTCCCTGAGAACTAATCCCTCCTTTATGCCCAAGGTGGTATCTAATGTAACTCTCTACCAGGCCATGCATTTGCCCACCTTCTTTCCTAACCCTCAAAACAAGGGAGAAGAAATTCTGCACTCACTAGACATGCACAGACAGCTCAGATACTATCTGGACCGTACTAAACCCTTCAGGAAAACAGACCAACTACTTGTCAGCTTTGACCCAGGGGCAGAGGGGAAGCCCATTTCCAAACAAACCATTTCCAAGTGGATATCGCACTGTATCCATTTCTGCTACAGATTGCATGGGACCCCCCCAAATCTATTAGAACCCATTCCTCTAGAGCAGCGTCCACTTCCACAGCATTCCTCAGAGGAGTTCCCACCAGGGACATCCTGGATGCTGCCACCTGGACTTCTGTCCATACCTTTACCAAGCATTGCCACCTACGTCTATTTTCTAAGTCTAGGAAAGGGTTTGCCTATGCAGTTCTGCAGGGCATGCTGACCCATTCCTAGATCTCATACTAATCCTACCACCTCTCTCCTCAGCGTTGGGAATCCTCCCACAGGTGATGACTGCAACAGTGAAATACAAAGAACATAGCACAGTTGTGTACACTTACCATAAATGTAGATGTTTGAGTGTATTCACTGTTGCAGTCCTGGTTTTCCACCCTCCTTCCCCCTTATATCTTCTTTCTTTAGGGAGACATAAGTCTCTAACAGTGGCTTTTAGCCACCAGGACCACTTTACCATATTTACTTGGGCCTCTGACTGGTTAGGGCAAGAAAAACTGATGTAATGGCATTGGCTGCCTTCCTTCATAGCACTGACGTCCTGATGTCAGGCAGCAAGCGACAGCAGCCACCACGGAAAAACACTGGCTGTGGTATTCGGGCCAGCCGAGGGCTACCACAGCAGGGATAACCCACAGGTGATGACTCTAGCAGTGAATGCACTCTAACATCTACATTTATGGTAAGTGTACACAACTGTACTTTTTATGTAACAACAGATGTTCAGGCTTGCAGTATTGGTGATTCTCTGTAGGAAGTATACATATTTGTAGGTGTGGGAGTAGATGTGTCTGTATTCTTAGATGGCTGAGGTTTTCTAGAATGCCTGGAGGTCTTAAGCAGAAATTTCTTGACTACCACAGCATAAGCAGGTATAGTAGTTTGTGACTGTTTACTGTAAAGGACGAAGTAGAGAGAGATGTTTTGAGTCCTTGTAGGTAGATTTTTTTTTCAATATTCACAGAGCAGTCTTGGCTGAATAAAGCTGTAACAATTCAGTTCAGACTACTTTGCAAGAAATCTAGAAGCATCTTTGAAAGGTTACCCATCTTTTTTTTTTTTTTTGACACCGTCCCTTTGACCGTGTTTGTGCTTCCAAACATTCTCATTACTGAGTTCATCATCCCTCATTTTCTACAAACTCAGTGCCACCAAAATCTTTCTAGCCTTTGTTCCCCTTGCAGGTTGCAGTCATCCAGTCTTGACTTGTTTCTGTAACTATCAGCCCATCATTCCATTTCTCCTCACTGTCTTGCTCATTAAGTTTACTTGTAACATCCCGGATCAGCTTAATTTTTTTTAGATGGAACAGAGAGTCTCCTCCATTGCAAAGAAATTGTGTTGGTCTTACACTAACTGCTTCACACTGGCTATTGAAAAGAAATATTCCAATAAAAATATATTATCACGGCATATGTGGTAGTTTTGTAACTTCAGTATCTTTGACTGTGTAGTGTCAGAGATCATTGCTTATTTATTTATTTATTTTGATGCTGGTACATTGCAGAGTTTGAGCACCTGCATTTTAGTAGTACTTTTTATACTTTCATAGTAGCATTGCTATTTTTTAGTAGTCTGTAACATAGCATATCTGCTCTTTGCCTTGAGCACATTTTGATCATCACATACAAGTTATATAGTGCTTTGCCTCTTTAAGAGCATGGCCACAGACACTGTAAGGAGGTCTTCTTCCATTTTTTCAGTTTCATCTTCAGCCACTGAACAGTTTTCTGCTGGTTTTCCTGCTGATATAAGGACATTGATCAGACTACCCAGTTTCCTTATTTACTAGATGAACAGATTGCTTATGGTAGTACCCCTTTACTTACTGTAACTCATAATATGTCTGTATAGCTAGCAAAAATGTCTGTTTAGCTGCCAGCTCCTAAAAAGTGAAGTAAGAAATGATGGAACAATGTAGGATGTCCCTCCTCTGTCTGCCTGCTTTGTGTATGTAGCCTGTATTTTGTTAAAGTCCATAGTTAGGTTGCAGTTGTGTCAGTGAAGTATGTTGCGTTCTGCATGTTGTATTTACTTATTTCTCTAGCTTGTATAGAGTTAAAGGAACACAGATTTTAATTTGGTGTGCTTTTTTTCTTTAAATGTACCTGTTTTCATTGAAGACTGTGGATTGTTTTTAATATTATTGTGCCTTGTTTATTTCATAGATTTATATGCTATTACTAGCGTGTTGATCCAGTGGCCATTTGATGCCTTGCCACAAAATCCCAATTAGAATTTACCAGTTCATGAATTAATGCCAGAACCCACCCAAATGAAGTATAACTAGTTTTAACCCCTTTCAATAAGTACTTAAGGGCCACACTGGGGGTGTACTTATGATTGCCCATCCAGTCATTCAGGTTACACTTAAAAAGGATCAACGAGCTACTCTGATTTACATTCAATGGGAGAAAAGAGAGGACTCTTAAAGGTAGTTATGTTAGCTCGAGGAGCACATGCCCTTAAGTGACTTAACTGTAGCAGTTTCTGTAGTTCAGTCTTATGACTAGGCAATTAAGTTTAAAAAAAAAGGGAGATGTTATATTCTGTATTGCTCTGGTAAGGGAGGAGTAGAGGGGAATGAAGCCCTCCTCAGATCTAAAATGTGTACCCCCTGTGATTAGTCTGGCTATATAAAAAGATTTCCTAGCAACAATGGACACATGGTGGTCAAGTAATAATTTGTTGTGAAAGTGAACAAGTCCATAATGACAGAGTCAGTTTAAAATGGGTGCACAGGTTTCCCAACAGGCACAGTGCTGCATCATTTGCATTTAATTTGGGCCTGTGGTACAAGCACCACTTGTTAGTTTATGTTAGGTTGTCATGGAGAATCTTGAGTTCAGTTGGAATTTGATAGCTCAGAGATTGCAGTCATTGTGTTAACCTTGACAACACAGTAGATACCAAAGAGGAAAGGTCCTAGAACCAGTCCCTGGGGACCCTACTGATAACTACTCTCTTTGATGAGTATGTGCCTCCATCACTAATAGTGGTCCTGTCAGTGAGACAGTTTGCTATCCAGCAGATGACACTGGGGATTATTTTTAACTGGATTAGCTCCTCAGTAATGCCAGAATGTGGAATTGGTACCAAGGCCTTGGGCCAAGTCCAAGCATATGCAGTAAGGAAAAATTTGACTGAGTCTAATGGCTTGTTGACTTTTCCAAAAACGTCCACTGGTTTTAGGAGGCAGGATCTGCCTTTAGATCCTTTTCACGCATTCTTACTCATAATTTCAATTATTATTTTTTAACTCATAAATCTAGTTCTTTACTTGCTTATTTTATGATTGTTATTCAGGTTGGTTTGGGTCGAGGATTTGAAGACTGCCTGTGTCCTTGTTAATAAGGTAAATAATGATGCACTTTATTGACTTACAGATAAGACTAGTGAGGCTTATGGGTCTGTAGCTACCTAGAATTAGTAGTGGGCCCCCTTTTATGGAATGAGATGACTACAGCAGTTCTCTGTACCTGTATTACAAATCCAGTGGATAGACAGAGACTGAATAGACTTATTAATTGGTGTCCCAGACAGTGTTTGCTGTTGATAAGAAGACAGCCTGATCCATTACACTGACCCATGGAGACAGTGTTCTTAGCCTTGGAGAGAGCACTCAAGACTAGCTCGGAGTGACATAGGCATGCTGTTATGCTGTGGAAAGTTTGGGGGAGTAAGAGAGTAGAGTTTCAGCTGAATTTGACTGCTAGTATATCAGCTGTGTCCCCAAAAGATGAGTATGTGGTGTTATTTTGTATTAACGTATTACTTTTTAGGTTTCTGACATAAAGAAGTTATGTGGTTTATCCCTTTTTTTATTAAAGTAGTACATGTGACATAGGCAATCTTACATTTATATAAATGAAAAACAAATAACACTGACACCACTTCAGTTGCAAGCATACACGACAGACACCACTGAAACAACTGTAGTTCCAAACATTATACATCACTTATAAACCATCCAGTCATCGTCAGTAAGCATTATGTCTCATTCAAATCCTGCTTCTTAAACCTTGTTCCTTCTCTACATCATACTGTTCCCACAATTCACATTTTTTCCTATGTATTTTGCCCCTTCCCTTTTCTAAAGATCCTGGTTCCAGTTGTTTTATCTCTGTTACTGTATTCACTACTTCTAGTCGACTTGATCTAGACTTTGATTTCAATTATGTGGTTATCCTTAGTACAAGTGGCAGATTTCAATTTGTACTTGCTTTTGGAGGATTTGATTTTGTTTCCAAGTTTTTTGTTGTTGTTCCCCTCTGATGAAGTGTTAAGTTTGCTCTTATGTTCAGTGAGTTTCTTTCTCTTATGATACTGTTTATTTATACAGGGGTTCCAACAAGTGGACTTCTCCTGAATTTGTAACTGTGTTTGTACTTCATGGGGTCCAAAGCCTGATGCAAGCTTTGTGGTGTTAGTAGAACTTATACGTGAATATACACATCTGTGAGATAGGTTTGAGGCGAGGAGGGTGTTTGAATTTCATTGGATCATCCATTAGCTGGTGTTGATTTGCCTTGTAGTAGTCTCTAAAGGCAGAGCTGTTTTGATGTCACTCTGGTTTGACACTGTGCAATGGTCAGATTTGACCAGTGATTTAGCAGCTGTGGTTTTTGAACATAGAGAGGTTATATTGGTGAGAACAGATCCAGTGTTTTTTGAGGCCCTCATTTGGATTCAGACTAAATGAATTGTCATTAACGAAGTCCAGGAATCTTGGAGCATACTTTCTTGTGATGATTTAGGTTTCCCAGTTAATGGAGGGATAGCTGGTCACCCAACATGGTGGTGTTGGGTTTGATAGTGAAGGAGGTCAGTTTGCTTAGATATGCCTTATAGACTGCTGGTGTCATGAAAGGGTGTGGTAGTTGGCTGTAATGTGGTATTGGGTTTTGTTTACTGTGATGAAGATGGGGGAGAAGTTCATTTTGTATTCCAGTGTTTAGGCCCTAGGGCCATTGAGAAACACATGATTCCTTTAAAATTTAGGTTGTTCAAAGATTTCATTACCCATCCAAGCTACAAGACTGGTTTTAAAAGTAGTTTCTTATCTTTTCAGGGAGTTTTTTCCCAGTTTCTGGGAATCTTTTGAGTGATGGATAGAACACCTAGTTGTATTCAGATGTATTCGAAAGTTCAGATTACTGTGCCTAAGCCGAATAGAACTGTGTAAAGACACAGGTCTGAATCCTGTTGAACAGCATGGCATTGAGTGAAATTAAACTTAGAGCAGCTAGCTTTTGCATCGATTCCACTGCCTTATGCTAGCACAACTAGTCTGCTTGTAGAATAGCACTACATAACATTTTCCCCTTAACCCCAGAAAAGACCCTAGGAGGCCTCTGTTAAAATCCAGTCCTTAATCTTAAACACTCCACACTATTACAGGACTGGACAACATGAATATGCAGTTTCCTAATGTCTCTATGACCGCTTGATAAATTTGGGCATCCTAAGGCAATGTAACAGCTGTCGCATGTTTTCAGACAGCCAGTTAATCATTAAGTAAAATAACACAGTGTGCAAGAGATGTAAATAACTTCCTTGAGGGAAGAAATCTTGTATTCAAATGAGGTTGTCAAGAATACCCACACTACATCCTTCACATATACCGCTCGCCAAACATGCAGATTGTCTTATGCTGAGGCTCTTAAAAGAAACCTTCCGTAATTTCAACAACCTCCAAAGCCACCTAACAGCAACACTGCTCCTCTGTAATCTCTAAAACACACACTAGAAGAAACACCAGCTCTCACATAAGTGTACAACCCGTGGTCCCCTAACAGCAAAGCCAATAAGGCACTTTGCTTAATATTCTTGTCATTGTGGACTCCATTGTGTGACACACAGATGCCCCCACTCACCCGGTTAGACAAGAATATAGCAGCTGCCTATCTGGAGCCAGGATCCACAATTTCTTACACACACACACACACACACACACACACACACACACACACACACACACACACACACAGGTACCAGTATGATTCTAGCATAGTCCATGTCTGGACTGTACGAAAAGAAACGTAATGGCTCTATTTGAGTATGTGTCACAGACCGTTACAAGCCTTACACTGAGCAGCATTCTACCTTCACCAAGGATGATGCCACAGTATGAACACAAAATGACTGATTTTAATAATTGGCTTTGTTTCTGGTGTCACCCCAGGGGGATCCATTATCTGTCAAAGTAGAAGGACATGGCTAACCAACCACATTGCTTTGTCAAGGATTGTCTTCCCCTTTCCTCTCTAGACTTTTGAAAATTGGCTAAAACTTTATCCACCCCTTAAAGCCTTTTTAGGCAATGCCAAAAATACAAAATTACCAACACAGTGAAAAACTCACTAACGAATCTTAAGGTGTTACTGTCGATGCTAGGACCCTAAAAAAAACTCCACACCCTTCAAGTCTTCCTCCATTCTGGGGAATGTAGACATCTGTTCAGTGATTGAAACTTCATTTAATGCTGTAGAAAGTACTCTGTTAGTGGAAGGTTACAGTGCCTTCCACACATTTAGATCAAAGGTGGAGGTGCTTGATATACGTTTGCAACAAACATACATCCAGGTTGGTTAAACAGGATGATACCAGGGAGCTCATCCAAGTGCACATCACAGTAGATAAGGATGTACTTCCATATGACTGCAGTATTCTTAACCTAAGGGATCGCATACCCACGGATAGCCCAACTTCTGGGCTATATACCAAAGCCTTCAGCGCTTTTAAATGCTATACATCACAAATATGCTCCCCATGAAAGACGTAAGGTATAAAGGTGGTGTATGGAAGCGAACACTCAGAACTTCTTTGTCGTCAGTCCGAACACCATTATTGTCAGTCAGTCTGAGCACCCTTGTGCTGTGCTGCTTACCAAGTAGTTTTTACAGATAAGTGCCCTTTTGGGGTTTCTTCTTTTTTCCTTTTTATTCTATTTTGTTGTTGTGTTCATGTCATCCAGAAAGAGAAAATGTCAGTGTCGGAGGCAGATTTGTCATAAAGACCATCATGAGCCGTGTCTTTTTTTTTTTTTTTTCATGGGTACTTCCCATGATTATACTCTGCATTGTATTTGTCAGGCATTTGTGCCTAAGACCCTATGTAGTCCCTTTGTCCATATAACTGGTGAACCAACATCTTAAGTTGTTGGCTCAGGGTTCTGTGGCAGAATGCTCCTGTCCCAAGGCCCAGCCATCTACCAGCAAAAATGCCAAAAAAGTCAGGCCCGATCCGGCTGCTGTTCATTGTCCTCCGGACATCTCTCTAAAAGCTAGTGAAAGCCTTAAAGACTGTCTGATGCTTGCTTCAGATTATTCTGCCATAACCCCATCTGATGCCGACATGGATCCAAATTCTTACACGTCCTTTGAGGCTTTTCAAATGTTTGCAGCTAACATTGAGGGGGAACCTTTGCTTGATAACATCAGAGGGACTGAGGGGGATTCCTCAGATTTTAGTGAGAGAGGAGATTCCTACAGCTATTATAGAGTCACATCAGGGGTCTGACCCTCCCGAGAATGTTTCAAGCAGACATTTTGCAGAAAAAGAAACAGAGGAGAAAGCATTTTTCTCCTGCTTTAAAGTATCCCCAATGTGCATGGCAGGATTTCATGCAGGGTTTATTTAATGCTTTGAGGGCATTAAAGCTACCTCAGGGGTCACTGTTCCTGCTCCCCCTGGTCTTCCACTCTCGTCAAAAGGCCTAGAGAATTGGATTCCTCAGATGAGGATCTGGATTCTAGGGGAGAATCCTTCACCTGTTCTTCCCCAATCCCTTTCCACTTGGACTACGGTTCAGAGGAAGAGGATTCTGTAAGTACCGGCTCCCCTTTATAAGAACTCTGCTTTGGGGATACCAAAGCTTGTATGATGGACTGTTTTAAGTGGGATTATTCCTGGTCTCTGATATTAAAAAAAAAAAAAGTAGTATGATCTCCTACAGGTGGAGTCTTCCAAACCATCTTTTCTGTCTGGCGTAAGATACCTTATGCGCAGTTTCTGTAGCTCCTAACTCTCAGCCTCTGCCGGATAGGTACAACAAGGTACCTGAGGAGTCCAAATTTCTTTAGAACTGCCTTTCTGCTGACCCTTCTGTAGTGTCAGTTCTTCTGACATGCCATCCAAGTTGTTGCCCTCAGTCAAGCTGCTGCCTTCGCAGCTGTTGCCTCCTGTAGGGCTGTTGCCTTTGGTTCTGTTATGAGGTGTTACCCTTGGCTTCATCTTCAGGCTTTGCCTGATGACATTAAGGGCAAAACTGTTGGATGCTCCTTTAGATAAAAAAAAAAGATATTGGTAAAGCCTTGCAAGAGTTGAAATATATCTTGATGTTCTTCGTGTTTCACTGTTGCAGTCATCACACTTGGGTTATCTGCCTGCAGGTAGTCCTCAGTCAGCCTGAATACTGGAATCTTGGGATTTCTGCGTCGGATGCTGTTGCCTCATCCATGGCATCAGGTCATCAGGGGTATAAAACATGCAGTTGACGCCATTACATCAGTTTTTCTTGCCGCGCGGGAGCCCGAAGCAGAAGCAGTTCGCAAGTGCCGGTCGGCAGCTACCTGAAATTTTCATTTTTCGAGTTTCAAACCTGAAGTCTTCTAAAGCTAAGTACCCTGTTGGGGATCATTTTTTCTTGCTCTAACCGATATCAGAAAAAGTTAACAATTGTCTTGCTGGTGGAAAGCAAATACCTCACAGAGATTTTCATTCTTACTGCATCACCTGTTTAGGCCCAGACCACGATGTCCCTCGCTGCCTTGTTCAATGCCCGAACTATTCGTCGTGGGGCTATTTTTGTCTCTAAATTCTTTCGCGCTCATTCTCCGTATTCCAAAATGGCTTTGGTAAGCCATCCAACTACTGATCTTCCGAAAAAACGCAAAGATAACGACAGAGAGAGACCGCATAGGTCCAAAACTGCTGACAACGCTTCCGCTAAGCTAGTCGCCAGTCCGCCGGTATTCAGTGAGGCGCTTTCGCAGCCCCTGTTACCAGCTTCTACAGATTCACAGGCCTCTACTGAGTCCCATTTGGAGCCGCGAGATGCTTCTTCGACTATGAAACGTGCGGATGTCTCTACCTTGGATGCTTCCAGAGCCGCTGTGCAGGCACTGGCTTCTGAGGGTGTATTCAGACCTTCTGATGTTCGTATTAAACTGACTACTTCATTAATGACTAACTGCGGTGGTGGTGCTGCGGTAACGTTTTCGCCTCACAGTAAGACGTCCTGTTCGATTCTCAGCTAGAGCATGTTCTGTGTGGAGACATGCGTGAATGGGCGTACCTTCGTTCAGAGCTGGTAACTCGGCACGTAAAAATCTACTGCCAGTCATTAGCGGACTGGAGTTCTGCTGTGGCGACCCCTAACCAGGAAAAGCCGAAAGACACAACAACTTCATTAATGACTAAATCTACCGAATTTCTCAGGCCCAGAGTTCGCACTACGCCTAGGAAACGGACGACCATTCTCAAGCTCCCATGCCACAGAAACAAATGCTTAGAATGGCTGTAGACCTTATTACTTTAATTCGGGGAAGCCAGCCTTTCCCCTCTAAAAGACAAAGAACTGATTTTCCTTCTGATCCTTCAGACCATGAGTTTGATTACTCTGACCCCTGTGATTACCAGGACATACCCTTATCTACCTATGAGGACTCAGATGCAGAGGATTCAGTTCCCTCAGCCTCCCCCCCCCAGAGGACCTTTCTTTCGGTGAAACCTTGCATCCCCTAAGAGAGCATTTCCGCTGGGAATGCCAGGACTACCCACAGTCTAAAAAGAGACTCGGCAAATTTTTAGACTTGCCTCAGCATAGGCCTCTAGCTATTCCCCCTGTCCTGGATATTGTAGATGATGCCTTCATGGAATCCAGCCTTACCCCTGACAATTTACCACCTGTTCCTAGAAAGCCTGACAGATACTGCAGAGTCCCTGACTCTCACAAATTTCTATTGAAAAATCCCACTGTGGATCCAGAGACCATTTCCCAGGGACCTAAAGGTATTAAGGCTTCTATAGCCAAAAACCCTACCCTTTCGGACAGAAATTCTAGGGCTCTAGACAGATGGGTTAAGAAGGTATATATCTCTGCAACTCTTGCCATCAGGGCTTTAAATTGCCAGTTTCATATGTTGGAAGTACCAGCAGCATAATTAAACAAAAAATGTTGTTGATTCTTGATTGTGCAGAAAATAAGGACTTACAAGATTTAATGCATTTTGCAAATCAAGTTGGTAAACATACTCTGCAGTGTGGTTTTGATGCCTTAGAAGCATCTTGCAGGGCTGCTCTCACTGGTTCTGTTCTGAGAAGGCAAGCTTGGCTGAAGGAACAAATCTTGCCAGATCATGTCAAGGCAAAATTACGTGATGCTCCATTAAACCAAGATTGTTTATTTGACTCTAAAGCAAAATAAGTTCTTAAAAAGATGGTGGAAAAAGCTAAATCCATGCAAACTGTTAAAGATTTCTTACAGGTACAGCCACCTAGATTCAGTAGGCATTGGTCTTCAAAAAACTGGTCCTTTCCAGTCCCTGCCAGACCTTCTTAGCCCAAACCCAGGGGCAACAGACCACAAAGACTACAGTCTCAAGGTATGCACAGATCTAAACAATGGAGTGCTCCCTCCTCAAAAACTGGGAGTGGTAAGCCACCCCCCTATGGAAAAGGTTCACAATGACTTGTCCTTAATCCTTCCCAGCCATGCCCAAGTACTTGCACCCCTAGGAAGAAAACTCGCCCTGCGTGCAAAAATCTGGGAGTATGTTACCCAGGACAGATGGGTCTTAAACATTTTATCCCAGGGATACAGATTCTATTTCCACTCTCTGCCAACCCCAAGCGGATTGCCAGACCTTCCTCCAAACCAGTGGACAGAGGCCCAAAAGCAAGTACTTTCTCTTCTCAGTATCAGGGTTATTCAACCTGTGCCAACAGAACAAAGGGGACAGGGTTTCTACTCCAGGCTGTTCATGGTGCCCAGGAAAGAGAACTCTTGGCACCCTATTCTGGATCTGACAACCCTAAACATATTCTTAGTGGTTCTAAAATTCAAAATGCTTACACTCCAGCAGCTCCTTTGTATGCTAGCCAAGGACTCTTGGCTAGTCACCCTAGACTTAAAAGAAGCTTATCTGCACATCCCCATAAGGGAATCTTGCAGGAAATATCTACATTTCAGGGCAGGCTCAGTTCTCTGCACTCCCCTTTGGCTTATCTACTGTACCCAGGGTATTCGCAAAGTGCCTGGCTCCAGCCATTACTTACTGCAGGCAGAGAAATATTCATATTTACCCATACTTGGACGATTGCCTGATTCAGGCAGACAGTCAGGAATTGTTGCTTCAGCACCTGACATTTGTAAAGAGACTACTAACTTCTCTGGGGTACACCATCAATGAAAATAAAGCACATCTGGTACCCAGCCAAAAGATTGTATTCCTGGGAGCAAGCTTGAACACAACTTCCCAGATGGCATTCCTCACTCCAGAAAAACAGGTTTATTTGACAACTTATTTCAAACTACTGGTCACCCAAACACAGCTATTTGCAAAAAAAGTACTTCAAGCCCTAGGGTTCTTGGCCTCATGTATTCTACTGATTCCATATGCAAGACTGCATATGAGGAAACTTCAATGGTACTTGAAAAGTCTCTGGTGTCAACATTCCCAAGACCTGGAAGCAGTGATTCCTGTTCCTTGCCTATGGACAGAGTTCCTTTGATGGGCAGAGGCTTGCAACCACAACAAGGGACTCCCTTTCTCACAACCCCCCGCTGTCTAATCTCTGACAACAGACTCATCAGACTATGCATGGGTGGCTCACATGGCAGGCAAATGCATTCAAGGCAAATGGAGCCCAGGACAAATTCACCTGCATATCAATCAAAAAGAAATGTTAGCTGTACAGAATGCACTGACAGCCTTCAAATACCTTATCCTGCCAGGACAACTCCTGATAAAGACAGACAACACCATAGTTATGTGGTACATAAACAAGCAGGGGGGAACTCACTCCTACCCACTCTGCAGGTTAGCCATGGCTCTGTGGAACACAGCCTTAAGCAACCAAGTGCACCTGCAAGCTCAGTTCCTGCCAGGCAAACAAAATTCAATGACAGATGACTTAAGCAGAAATCGAATGGACCCACAGGAGTGAAAATTGGAACCAAACTCATTCAAACTTCTAACACACAGGTGGGGGACACCAGAGGTGGACCTCTTTGCGTCCTCCCAAAACCATCAACTAAACAAATTTTGCACCAGAATTCCCCACAGCCAAGCTTGGAAAGTGGATGGCCCTATCCTTCACATGGGAAAACCTCTCAATCTATGCCTTTCCCCCTCTGCCCCTCTTTCCAGAAGTAGTCCTCAAGATCAAACAGGACAGGCCAAGGACAATCCTTATTGCACCAGACTGGCTACACTAGCACTGGTACCCACTCCTGCTCAGTCTGACAGCAGTGCCACCCTGGCCCCTACAGCAGACCCCCTCTCTGCTGTCCCAGCAGGAGCGACAGATTTTGCATCCTCAGCTGCAAACCCTGAATCTGGCAGCCTGGCTTTTATTCCTTGAATACATCACCAGCAACCCTCCGCAAACAGGTGCTGGATATTATCCTTGAGGCCAGGAGGCCCAGTACTAGGAAATCATATTCAGAAAAGTGAAATAGATACTGTTCTTGGAGCCGGTCTCAGGGGAAGGACACAGCCGTGCCCCCCTTGCCTCAAATCCTAGATTACCTAGCTGCTCCACAAAGGCCTATCCTTCTCATCAATTAAGATTCATGCCTCTGCCATCTCAGCTCATTACAATACTGAGCCACCCCTCTTCTTTCACCCGCTGATCAAATAGTTCCTGAGAGGAGCTAACAATTTAAGACCCCCTAGGAGAGCTCCCACTCCTGCTTGGGACCTTAACCTTGTACTAGAGAAGCTCACACTTCCGCCTTTTGAGCCTGCTGCTACAGCAGAGTTACAATTCCTCTCTTGGAAAACAGCCTTACTGCTAGCCATCACTTCAGCAAGAAGAATGTCTGAGTTACAGGCCCTTATGGCTGTGGAACGCTTCATTATCTTCCATGTGGACAGGGTTTCCCTTAGGACCAACCCATCTTTTATGCCTAAGGTGGTATCCAATGTGGCTTTAAACCAATCCCTCCATTTGCCAACCTTTTTTTCCTAATCCTCAGAATAAAGGGGAAAGGATCCTGCACTCCTTGGGACGTGCACAGACAGCTCAGGTTCTACCTTGACAGGACTAAACCTTTCAGAAAATCTGACCAGCTGCTAGTCAGCTTTGCTACAGGGGCAAGGCCATTTCAAAGCAAACCATTTCTAAATGGATAGCACACTGCATCCATTTCTGCTACAAACACCATGGAAAAACCTACCTCACAGGGGATCAGGCCTCATTCCATTAGGACTACCTCAACCTCTACAGCTTTTCTCAGGGGAGTCCCTACCAGGGACATCCTGGAAGCTGCAGCCTGGAGTTCTGTACTCACCTTCACCAAGCATTACCACTTACCTATCTTTTCTAAATCCAGAGCTGGATTTGTCACAGCAGTTTTACAAGGCCTGCTAGCCAGCCCTACTACCTCTTGACTGCCTCTACCCTTCCTCAGCTTTGGGAATCAACCAAAGTGTGATGGCTGCAACAGTGAAACACAAAGAACATAGTACACTTGTGTACACTTACCATAAATGTAGATGTTCGAGTGTATTCACTGTTGCAGTCCTGGTTATTCTTCCTCCAGTCCCCTGTCTTTCTATACTTTCTACCTAGCCTCTTTTTTGGCTACATCTTATGGAAATGGTATTTACTTTTTATTGAAGGTGTTCCACACCATTTGATTGCTTCCTGTTTTGGGAGTTCCTGACATCTGGAGCAAGAAAAACTGATGTATTGGCGTCGGCTGCATGTTTTATACCCCTGACAACGACGTCATGGATGAGGCGACAGCATCCGACGCAGAAATCTCAAGACTCTGGTATTCGGGCCAGCTAAGGGCTACCTGCAGACAGATAACCCAAGTGTGATGACTGCAACAGTGAATGCACTCGAACATCTACATTTATGGTAAGTGTACACAACTGTACTTTTCTCCTCTTCCTAAGTTTCAGAGGAATTATCCCATCCAAATCTGCATTTGTTCATAGGCTGTCTCTCCCTCCACCTAAGGGAAAAAAGGGTTCTAAACGTATGCCTCCTGCTAAGTCTGTTCAAACCAGAATTTATGAGGAACCTGCTTCTCAGGATAAGCCGGGTTCCATTTGACAGTTTGTTTTCCCTTTCCTCAGCCAGGTTCCCTTATCTCCCTGTCTATTCTCAGTTGGTTAAAGATCACAACAGACTCTTGGGTTCTATCTGTCAGGGTTATTTCGTGGTTTGGAAATCCCTTCCATCATTTTTGGGCTCCCTCAACCTCCCCAGGAACAACTTTCTCTTTTTCCAGGGGTGCTCTATTCTCTTTTGGTCCAGGGCATCATTCAGACTTTGCCTCTTGCCCTGGTAGTGAGGGGTTTTTATTCCAGATTGTTTTTGGTTCCCAGAAAGGAGAGCACTTTAAGACCAATTCTAAATCTTTGGATTCCTTCCTTTTGCATGTTGCCTCTTCAGACTCCTTTTTCCCTTCTTTTACCCAAGGCCTTTCTGGTTTCTCTAGACCTCAAAGATGCCTATCTTCATATTCCCAATCATCTCATTTTCAGAAAATTTGTTTCACTATTTCTTCCTTGCATTTTCAGTTCTCTGCTCCGCCCTTTGGCCTCTCAACTGCCCCAAGGGTATTCACCATATGCATCACTCCTGTCATTGGCTTTTGCAGGAAGCAAGGAGTTCAGATATTTTCCTGTCTAGACAATCTGCTCATTCAAGCTTCTTCTCTCAGTGCTCTGCTACAGAATCTCCAGTTTTCTATTTCCCTGTTACAGAGTTTGGAGTTCACCATAAACATCCAGAAATCAGCTCTAGCTCTAACACCTTCTCAGGATCATCTTGTCCTCTGTTTCAGGCTTTAGATCATCCCCTTGCTGGCATCTCTGCCTGCTACTAAGGCCCTGTCTTTCACTGCCTTTTTCCCATCTTCTCTTCCACTGGTGTCAATCACAGCCAGGGAATTTCTCAGGATCTTCGGGTGCATGGCTTACACCATTCCCATGCTCCCACTGGACAGGCTCCACATGAGAAAACTTCAGTGGTACCACAAGTCATTGTGGCTCCAAACTTGCCACTCTCTGGACTTCTCGGTACCCTTCCTTCCCAATCTCAAGCTCAAGCTCATCAACTTTCTTTCAATTCGGGGCTTCCTTTCCAAGCTCCATTCCCAACTCAAGAGCTCTTTACAGATGCCTCAGACAGGATGGGGGGCCTCCTTCAGCTCTCTCAAGGTTCAGGGTCTCTGGCCTCTTCATCAGAGGTCAGACCACATCAGTATAAAGGAGATAAGGGCTGTGCTTCTGGCTCCCCTTCCTGTGCTACCACGAGTTTTGCACAAGATCAATCAAGACTCTCCCAAAAATCTTGCTAATGATTCCCTTTTGGCCCAGAAAGCATTGATTCCTCCTCCTTTCTCACTTGGCCAAGGGTAGTCACCACAAGTTACCACACCAAGTGAATTTTCTAACGCACAAGACCTAGGGTCTGTTATCCATCCTCACTTGTCCACTCTTCAACTGACACTGTGGGTGATAGAGTTGTGATCCCTTTTAGGTACTCCACTACCAGGAAATCATATATGTTCAAGTGAAAGAGATTTTTCTGCCCTTGCTTCTCTTACCATCAGGGTCCCCTTTCTGTCAATGTTCTTGTGGTTCTCTCTTATGTGTGTGATCTGCTCCATGCTGGGTTGGCATATTCTTCAGTGAAAGCTCACATGTCAACAGTTTCTGCTTGCCTGCCCTTGGCTCCTCCTTTGGCCCCTAATGTGAAGTCAAGCAATTTCTAAAGGCCATCTTTCCCTTCCATGAAGCCAACCCTGCCTACCTGGGACCTCAATTTTGTATTTGAAAATTTGACTTGGGGTCCTTTTGAGCCTGCTTTTATGCAACATCGTACTTGGAAGACTGTTCTTCTTTTGGCCTTCACTTCAGCTAAGGAAGTGTCTGAACTTCACGCTCTCATGGCTGTTCCTTCTTTTAGTTTTTCACAGTGACAGGTTGTGTCTTCATACTAATCCTTCTTTTATGCCCAGGGTGATCAATGAGTTGTCCCTTAATCTGTCTATTCATCTTTCTTCCTTCTCTGTAGACTGCCACTGAGAAGGTTCTTCACTGCTTGGATTTGCATAGACAGCTTAGGTATTACGTAGATTAAATTAAAGTTATTCACAAATCTGTGCAGCTTTTTATTTCCTTTCATCCCGAGTCTTTGGGTATAGCTGTTTTTAAGCAAACCATCTTTTCCTGGATTTCTAAGGCCCATTCGTTTGTTATTCTTTTTGTGGTAAATGTCTTTCCTCTTCAGTAAAGGCTCGTTTTACAAGATCTTTTGTCTCCTGTGGTGCTTTTTTCAAGGGTCTGGATACCAGTTCCATCCCTGAGGCTGCTACTTCGTCCTTTGTTCATATTTTCACTAAACATTACAAGTTGAATGATATTTCCAGGACTATCCTGCCTGGGTTTCTGGAGATCTCTTCTGTGCCGTTCTCCTCCCAGGCTTCCTCTTCAGCTTTTGTACTCAACCTTAGGTAATGAATACTGCAACACCGATATGGCAGGACATAGTACAGTTGTGTAAAATCTTACCATAGCGATAGATGTCCTCTTCACTGTTACATTATTAGCTCCATCTGCTCTAGACTAGTCTTTCTTGCCCTCCTGGCTGCCCCTTTTTCATGCTCATGTTTTTCCTTGTTCTTAGGGACATTCTGTTCCTCCTTGGGCTTATCTAGTTCTGTGTTTGTGTGTCCATACATCATCTTTATGCCATATGCCTTGCATAGGGAGCATACATGTGATGAACGGTGTCTGTAAAGACTAAAGGCTTTGGTATACCGGCCAGACATTATGCAACAGTGAACAGAAGCACGTTTGCTGTTATGGCAAGATTTTACACAACTGTACTCTACAGAATATTAAAGATTTTTGATTTTTGTCACCTTAATGGCAGTTTACACTGCGTCATGTAAGTATACCCTACACATCATCATGTTTCATAGTGTTCTTTACTTGCACTCCTGAACTATTATTCTCTGATTTTGCTTATACATCCCTTTCAAGTGTACCTCATTACAAGGAACGTTCCTCATTTTGAGCCTTTAAAAAGTCAATGTTCCATGATGTTCCACATTGAAAGAGTCTGTTTCATATTTATTTAAACATTTTTTTTTTATCTAATATCCATGGTAAATAATAGTCATTTTAATTTGTCAAGAGAGCTTTGTAAGTTTAAAATAGCACATTTTACTCTTGCTAGGAGTTTTGGTTGAAGTTATTAGTAAGCTGTTTGTAAGTGTTCCACATTTTGCTAGTTTTTCCTTATTTTTAGTGTTAATGTTCCACATTTCGGAGATGGAAGTTTGAGAGCTATGCGTGTCTGTATACTTCATGTAATTTTAAGTTCTTTTGAAAATTAATTGGTTCTTTTTGTTGACTTGTATTCATTTGCAGGCAATATTTAGGTATAGCCACAAGATGGCACTGTTGACCACAAATAGCAGTATGACTGTGAAGCCATCGATTAAGCCTCAATTTTGTTGATGTGGTGCAGCTGTTACACTGTCAGTTCAAACATCTAAAGGAAAAAGCTACACAAATGCTGTGGGGCATGCCAGACTGTTTATGCCAACTGCAACACATCATTCAGCATGACTGTTGTAATTGACAGTCGTTGTGGTCGATTGTAAATCTGCTGTGCACATTGGAGCTTTGAAGTAGAAACCCAAAATGAAGTACAACACCCAAAAAGCCACATCACCCTCCCCTTGTGCTTCACCCTCACCTGAGTGTACCTCACCACACCGGAAAACACCGTCACTGAATACCCTCGCAGTACCAAACAATTGTCTGCTTCACAGCTGGGAAAAGTTTGCGGACTCCACTGGGAAGACCACAGCTGCATGCAGAAATTCACAAACCTTACCCATAATAGACGAACTAAAAACTACTAATTTTCTATCCTGTCTGCCTCGCTCCCTCAGTGCTCAAGCTGCTACTCAATCAAACTGGGATGCAGCCAGGTCTCAGTATTTTTAATCTTATAATAATTAAGGTGCTTAACAACGTAAACACCATGTAAACTGAAAAATGTAACAAAAAGGAACAAGCCTATCTCATAAAACAGTTTTACAAAAAGTATGGTAAAAAGTGGTTTAGAAAATAATTAGAGCGACTGTATTAATCAATTGTACCTTTAGTTAGGTTTTTATATAAACCTTTCTAAATAGTATTTTAGGGACCTCTGAACTGAGGATTCAGTCTCACACCCTCCAGATCAGGAAGGGTAGTTGATTTCACTAGAAGAGTGTCAGATAGATGAGTGACTTGTGGGCTATAGCCAAATCCTAGAAACAACTGTAGTCCCATCATCTGACAGTGTGAGCTGCCAGCTGGAGGAAGAGGAAACACAAGAGCTTTTCATTTGAGTGGGAACCACTTGTGAGCAGAAAGATGAAACTACGTTATTAAAAGATTGTCCACAGTACATCAGGTAGTCATTGTAAAATACTGCAGCAGTGGAATGATATGACATATGCACCATTCAGCACCCTGGTTGAAAAATTGTGTATCCTGAAGTTGATTGGACTAAGTAAAGCACATTGTATTACCGTAGATGAGAAGTGCATAATCCACTGTGACAAGGTTCAAAGGTGGTATTAAGTTTCCAAGAATTAAGAAATATTTTGCAGATGGTAATTAGATGTGACACATCTGACCCCTACCTTAATCATTGCTGTGTTATCAAATATTTCTTCTAGATTTTGGCGACCTCCGGTCAGGATGAACATGGAGTAGCTGCCCCCAGCCATTATTTCAAAATAATATACAGCTAGAAACACAAATATATGTTTGAAAATTTTGCTGCCTTGCTTCCATCTCTAGGGTTGCTTGTTGTAAGCTGCTAATGACCAAAATTAAAAAAAGGCTGTTTGTGATCTTCCAGTAACAGTCTCTCCATGTGGCAGTGCAACAGGCTTAGACAGTGAACCTTCTGCTGTAGATGAATATCCTGAGAGCAGAGATTGAAGGAATTGACAAGAAATTTGACTTACTAATGGTTGAAATTCAAAAAATAAGTAGTTCCATGCCTGAGTATGGAGGTTGCCATTTTCTGTAATTTAGATCAAATGAGTGGTCTACTAATGTTTCTGAACTTAAAATAGAATGGATGCTCCTTAAAACAAAATTAGTTTCATGAAAGGTAAATTGGTTGACTCTGAGGACCGTATTAAGCAGGAAAAATTCTAAGCTCTGGTATGTCTAGGTATTTGGAGGTAGGGACTGATATGCAGGAAGACTGTAATTTTTTTGCCAGTGTTTAAGAGAAAAAATGCCAAGTCTGTTGATGGAGAGATTTACTAGTTTCTGTATGAATGAGAAATATTTCAGCATTTGGATTCCAGGGAAGGTTCTACATGTGAAAAGGGTCTGAGTTTTTGTTGAGCAAAGAGCATTCAATTTAAACCAGATGGAAACACATGGATATAGACCTGCCAAAAAGCTTTGTAGCCTGAATCGTTGGAAGTTCAGTTGCTTTATCCTGTTTTTCAAAAGGATCGATTACCAAGCTGTCCCCTGTACATTTCATACTGTAGAGGAGGTGGCAGCTAAATTAAAACAATTATCTCTTTGTGCACTTAGCTCGGGAGATAGTAATAGTTGGAGTGCTTTGAGAGATAGACCTTTACCAGCAATCCACTCAGCTAAAGAAAAGGAGCAGTTTCATCCTTTTATACAAAATGACAAATAGAGGACAAAATATACAGCAAGACAACAACCTAAAAACATGGACACTGTTTGTTTGAATCGTTAATTGTATTTTTCTGCTGATGGCAAATTTTATTAATATGTGAAAATCAGGCCTAAACGTATTTATTTTTTTATGGAAAGTTATATTAACTTTTTGTTTTAAAATATTTTTGAGCAGTTACCAAGTTAGCTGTGCAGTATATGCAGAAGGAACAATTTGAAGATGCCAGGTAGGGTGGAGGTGAGAACTGTACTATGCATGTGTTTCTCAGTAGTTACAAGACTATCATTTATATCTGCTCACTGTGGTTCCTTTTTGAGAACTTGTACTGATACCTGTTCTTTTTCTCTCTAGAAGAAGATATTTGCCTCTTCCTCGAAATACAAATTTTTAATACATGGTTTTAATGTAGCTTGTTTTTTTTTTTCAAGATATATTAGTTATGTTTTTTTCTGAGTTTGTGTTATTAATTTACCCCAATGTGCAGATCACAATAATAGCACTTATGATAATTCTATAGATTTGCATGAGGCTGTATGATATATGTGAAGTAATGATACTAATGCTCATGTTTTGTGTAGCAGTGTAGTTGTGTAAGGGATATAATTGATACTCCCTGCCTCATATAATTTAACGCCCTTAAGTGCTGTAAAATTTAATACTAAAGATTAAAAGTGTATTGGTGTGACATCTGGAAAGAGGAAGGAGGGCAAGGAAACCTGGTGGTGGAATGAAGAACTACAGGAGAGTATACAGAGAAAGAGGTTGGTGAAGAAGAAGTGGGATTGTCAAAGAGATGAAGTAGACAAGAGTATAAGGAGATGAGGTGCATGGCAAAGAGAGAGGTGGTGAAGGCTAAGGATAAGGCGTATGAAGAGTTGTATAAAAGGTTGGACACTAAGGAGGGAGAAAAGGACCTGTACCGATTGGCTAGATAGAGGGACTAAGCTAGTAAAGATGTGTAGCAGGTAAGGGTGATAAAGGATAATGAGGGAAACGTACTCACAAGCGAGGAGAGTATGTTGAGCAGATGGAAATAGTACTTTGAGGGGTTGATGAATGAAGAGAATGAGAGGGAGAGAAGGATGGATGATGTGCGGATAGTGAATCATGAAGTGCAGTGGATTAGCAAGGAGGAAGTAAGGATAGCTATGAAAAAGATGAAGAATGGAAAGGCTGTTGGTCCAGATGGCATACCTGTGTAAGCATGGAGGTGTTTAGGTGAAATGGCAGTTGAGTTTTTAACTAGATTGTTTAGTGAAATCTTGGAAAGTGAGAGGATGCCTGAGGAATGGAGAAAAAGTGTTTTGGTGCTGATTTTTAAGAATAAGGGTGATGTGCAGAGCTGTAGTAACTACAGAGGGATTAAACTGATCAGTCACAGCATGAAGATATGGGAAAGAGTAGTGGAAGCTAGGTTAAGAAGGGAGGTAATGATTAGTGATCAGCAGTATGGTTTCATGCCAGGAAAGAGCACTACAGATGTGATGTTTGCTCTGCGAGTGTTGATGGAGAAGTACAGAGAAGGTCAGAAGGAGCTGCATTGTGTCTTTGTGGATTTAGAGAAAGCATATAACAGGGTGCCTAGAGAGGAGTTGTGATATTGTATGAGGAAGTCGGGAGTGTCAGAAAAGTATGTAAGAGTGGTACAAGATATGTACGAGGGTAGTGTGACAGCGGTGAGGTCTGCGGTGGGAGTGACGAATGCATTTAAGCTGGAGGTGGGATTACATCAAGGATCAGCTCTGAGTCCTTTTTTATTTGCAATGGTGATGGACAGGTTGACAGACGAGATCAGACAGGAGTCCCTGTGGACTATGATGTTTCTAGATGACATTGTGATCTGTAGTGAGAGTAGGGAACAGGGGAGGAGACCCTGGAGAGGTGGAGATATGCTCTAGAGAGAAGAGGAATGAAGGTCAGCAGGACTAAGACAGAATGTATGTTTGTGAATGAGAAGGAGGATAGAGGAATCGTGATGATGCAGGGAGTAGAGGTGGCGAAGGTGGTTGAGTTTGAGTACTTGGGATCAGCAGTTCAGAGTAATGGTGAGAGGTGAAGAAGAGAGTACAGGCAGGATGGAGTGGGTGGAGAAGAGTGTCGGGAGTGATTTGTGACAGACAAGTACCAGTAAGAGTGAAAGGGGAATGTCTACAAGAGGGTAATGAGACCAGCTATGTTATATGGGTTGGAGACAGTGGCATTGACAAAAAGGCAGGAGTCAGAGCTTGATGTGGCAGAGTTGAAGATGTTAAGATTTGCACTGGGTGTGATGAGGATAGACAGGATTAGGAATAAGTATATTAGAGGGTCAGCCCAGGTTGGAAGGTTTGGAGTCAAAGCCAGAGAGGCAAGATTACGTTGGTTTGGACATGTACTGAGGAGGGATGCAGAGTATATTGGGAAAAAAATGCTAAGGATGAAGCTGCCAGGTAACAGGAAAAGAGGAAGGCCTAAGATAAGGTTTATGGATGTGGTGAGAGAGGACATGCAGGTGGTTGGTGTGACAGAGCAAGATGCAGAAGACAGGAAGAAATGGAATCTGCTGTGGGGACCCATTATGGGAGCAGCCGAAAGAAGAAGAAGGAGAAGATATATTAAGGACATCACATTGATTGGGATTACAAGCTATATTAAAAGTGTGAAAGTATTTACAACAGTTAAGATTTATCAGTGTAATATCTTGCTGCTCCAGAAAGCACATTTGAAAAGGGTGGAACATGTTAAACTCCTTAAACCTGACATTTTTGGTGATAGCTTTTCTTATCTAGAGGAAAGGAGACAGGCAACTTTTATTCTAGTTAGAAGGGAAACACCGTTTGAAGCAAGAACAGTTTATCCTCATTCTTGGAAGTGGATTGATTTTTCAAGAGGGAATCCCCTTTTGAGAGGGGAGTAGAATACTGTTTTCATCCTGAATAAAGTTCACAAGGGCCATGATTGTAAAAGGAGTAGGAAGGACAAAAGTGTCAGATGCAAAGAGAAGAGGGAGGTTGGTTGAAGGCGAGGCAGTAAGTGAGAAGATGATGATATAAAGTAAGGAAGGATGAAATAAGGATAAAGGGGTGGGAGAAAGCTGCAGGGTTCATGTAACATAACCTTTGTGAATACAGTTGCACTTTGCGTGAAGAGGTGTTCCTTGAGTTGTGATTGAAGTTAGAGTACGTTTAGACATCTCTGACTGAGAGCTCAATGGAATTCCAAAGTTTAGGTTCTAGGATAGAGAATCCATGGTCTGCAATGAAATTTAGTTTTGGGAGTTACTAGGATGGATTAAGATTGAGAGATACCCCTGAGATTAGATGTGTGGGTATGGGGGGGGGGGGTTGGTGCAAAATTTGAGTGAGAGGGAACGATGTCTCATGTGAAAGGGCTTTCTGAATTAGTGATCCTAGTAGGATGTTGGCTATCAAATGTACTGGGAGCCATTTAGCTTTGGCAAGAGTTGGGCAGTGGTTTGTTAATGAGGAATTAATTTAATTTGTTTGGCATTTATTTTGTGAATATTTTCTTGTAATTAAAAGATGTCCTTCCATTTCACTGTTGCAGTATTAATAATATGAGGGATCCCCTACTAAGGGCGACCCAATGAACGGCCAGTATACCAAAGCCTTTAGGTTACCTTAAGGTATGCCATACATCACATGTATGCTCTTTGTATAATGTAGGGCATAAAGGTGATGTCCAGACATACAATCCTCAGAACTTATTTGCAGCCAATCTGAACACCATCACTAATAGTCAGTCTTCTTGCCCGAGTCATTGCTGATGTAGCTAGCCATTCAGATAAGCACCCTTTTGGGGTTTTTGCTTATCTTTTGTTGCTTTTGTCTTGCTGTGGGGTTTCATGCCATCCAGGAAGGATAAATGCCATTGTGGGAGTGACTCCCCTTAAAGACTGTCACAAGCAATGTTTGTTTTGCTTAGGGACTTCTCACAATCATATTTCCTGTAGTATTTCTCAGGCCTTTGTGCCAAGGACTTCAGTCATATTTCATCCCTCTCCATTTATTTAGAAAACCAGTGTCTTAAACTTTTATCGAAAGGCAGACTTCCCGGCCTGAGGGTCGTCTGTCTTCGAAGAAGAAGGCCAAAACAGTTAGGTTAGATTCTTCGGCTGTGCTTCCTACATCAGACGTCTCTCTAGAGGCTGATGAAAGCCTGGAGGTTTGCCCGGTTCTTGGGTTGGATTCCTCTGCCATGACCATTTTGGAGGCCGGCATGGATCCGGTTGCTCACACATCCTCGGTGGCTTGCAGATGTCCAGTTTGGACATACAAGGGGAACCACGGCTGATTGTCACTGAAGGGCCAAGGGGGTTCCTCAGATTCCGGTGATGGAGGAAATCCCGACTGTGATTGAGTGCAGGCCGACGTTGGAGCCTTCAGTGTTTCAAAAGGCAGACATCCCATTAAAAAAGAAGCAAAAGATGAAACAGGTTTCTTCTGCTCCCAAGGACCTTGAAAGTGAATGGCAGAATTTTACTCAGGGCTTATTTAATGCCCTTATGGCTTTGAATCGTCCTCAGGGGTTCTCTGTTCTGGCTCTTCTTTGGTCATCTTCCCCTCTTGATCTAGGGATCAGGATTCCTCTGAAGAAGAGGAGGGTTCGGATGATGAATCCTTGGCCTATTCTTCCCAGATTCCTTCCTCTCTGGAGTTTGTTTCTGAGGAATAGGAGTCTACTAGTCCTGAATCTCCTTTTGAGGAAGGTTCTTGTAGGGATACCATTGCTAGGATGATGGAGTTCTTTAGATTGTTCTCAGGTGTCTGACGTGCAGAAGGAGATATTATGAAGTCCTTCAAATGCAGTCTCCTAGACCCTCTGCTGTGCCTCCTGTTTTGGCTACTTTACCGGATGCTTTTTCCTCTGCTTTTCAGACTCCAGATTCCCAGCTCCCAGCTCCTAAGAAACCAGATCAATTTTATAAAGTGCCTGATGATTATAAATTCCTTTACAAGTGTCCATCTGCTGACTTTTGGTGGTCTCTGTAGCATTTGTTAAACCTTCCAAGTTACTGCCCTCCACTAAGCTTCTTCCTTCTGATAAGGACAGCAGAACTGTGGAAAGGCTGGGTAAGAAAGTTTATACTTCAGTCAACCTAGCCTTTCGGGCTGTTAATCATCAGACTCATATGACCAGATATATATTGGCTCTCCTTTCTTAGGCTTGTCAGGTTATTTCTGACCTTCCTGAATCTGAGGGCAAGACTTCTGTCTTGTCTTTGTTAGGGGCTTCTTCTCAAGCAGCTCGTCATTGCATTAAGTGTAGTTATGATGCAGCAGATGCTTCTTCTACGGCTGCTGCTTCAGGATCTGTTTTGAGGAAATATTCTTGGCTTCGTTTCAACCTCTGCATGATGATATTAAGGCTAGGTTGATGGATGCTCCCCTGGACAACAGATGTTTGGTGCTGCTGCTGCTAATTTGTTCAAGTCCCTGCAGGAGAAAGGCAAGGAGAAACAGGATCTGAAACATATTTTTTTGTTTCACCAGTGTCTAAGTTCCAGAAAAACTACCCCACTAAACCAGTTTTTGTCCAAAGACAGTCTCGTCTTTCTCCTAAAGGTAAGAAAGGTGGTAGGCGGGCTCATCCAGCTAAGTCTTCTCAGATTTCCTGCTCAGAAGCCTTTCTTTCCTGATAAACCAGGTGCTGTCCGACTCCCAGACTCTTCCCAGCTGCATTCCTCTTCCTCTGTCTCTTCCTGTTTGTTTAAGCATAACCCAAGATTCTTGGGTTCTTTCCATCTTTCGCCAATGGTATTTCATAGTTTGGAAATCTCTTCTTCCCTTCATGGGCATTCCTCTGCCACCTTAAGAATAGTTATGCTTCTTTCCAGAGGTACTTCAGGATCTTTTGACTCAGGGAACTGTTCAAAAGGTTCCAACTGCTCAAAGGGGGAAGAGGGTTTTATTTAAGAATGTTTTTGGCCCACAAGAAAGAGGGTACTTGGAGACCCATTCTGGATCTTTCTCACCTGAATATTTTCCTGAAGGTTCCTTCCTTTTGAATGTTATCCCTTCAGACTTTGTTGTCTTTGCTCCTTCCTCGTGCTTTCATGGTTTCTCTGGATCTCAAAGATGCTTACCTCCATATACCTATTCATCCCCTTTTCAGGAAGTTTTTACATTTCACTGTTGCTTCCTGGCATTTTCACTTCTCTGCTTTGCCCTTTGGCCTCTCTACTGCCTCAGTGGTATTCACCAAAGCCTAGCTCCTGTGACTGCTTTTTGCAGGATTCAGGGAATCCAAATATTTCCTTACTTGGGCGATCTCCTGTTTCAGCCATGGTGTCCAGAGATCCTGTTGCAAAATCCTCATTGTGCCATTTCCCTTCTGCAAAGCCTGGGGTTCACAATAAACTTCAAAACCATGTTTTTATGGTGTGCAGGATTCAGACTGTGCCTGTGCTGGTATCTCTACTTCCTCCTCTCATTTCCTTCTTTCAAAATCTTCTTCATCTGACCTCTGTCACAGCCAGGGAGTTTTTGAAAGCTCTAGGATTTATGGCATCCACCACCCCTATGCTCCCTCTAGCCAAACTCCCCATGAGAAAATTTCAGTGGTTCCTGAAATCAGTTTGGCTTCAATATGCGTATCCTCTAAACTTTGTAGTTTCTCTTCTTCCCTGTCTAAAGAAAGAACTTCACTGGTGGATTCAGCAGTTCTATTTAAACCAAGGGCTCCCCTTTATTCCCCTTCTTCCATCTCAGGAGTTGTTCATAGATGCATCAGATGTGGGATGGGGAGCAGCTTTTGGCTCCCTAAAGTTGCAAGGGGTTTGGTCTACTCTCCAGCAGAAGGAGCACATTAGTGTCAAATAGATAGCTCTTCTGCTAGTTTTTCAGGCGTTTCATCTTCTTTTCCCCCCATGACCTCTCAAGGTGTGTACAGACAGCACCACTGTGATATGGTACGTAAACAAACTGGGGGAACAAGATCTTATCTTTGCCGGTTGGCACTCCGCTGTCCAGTATCAAGTGACTCTTCAGGCAGTTTACAGTCCCTCAGGTCAAAACATTGTGGCAGACACACTGAACAGGTCCTTAACTCAATCCCACAAATAGATGTTTCACAGGGATGTGTTTCTGGACATTGTCCACCAGTGGGGTGCTCCTCAAATAGGTCTGTTTACCTCCACTTTGAACAGACAGCTTCCTCTGTTTTATGCCAGAGTCCCAGGTCGTCTAGTGTGGAAGGTAGACACCCGCTATTTTTCTTGGAAGAGGATGTTTCTTTGTTTCTTTATGCTTTCACTCCCCTTCCCTAATTCCAAAAGTCCTGGTCAGAATTCAACAGGACCCTTCCAAAATCTTGTTGGGTGACTTCTTTTTGGCTGAGACAGCATTGGTTCCCCTCTTCTGCATTTAGCCAAGGGCAGTCATCATAAGTTACCTCACAGGGTGGACCTTCTCACACAAGACAAGGGATCTCTCATCCATCTCTACTTGCCCACCCTTCAACTGACTCTGTGAGTGATAGGATGGTGATTCCACATAGACACCTTTTTTCTGAGGATGTGCTTCTTGTCCTGCAGGAGGCTAGAAATCCTACTTATCCAAATGGAAGAGGTTTTATGTTTGGTGTCTTTCACATAACCTGGATCCTTTCTGTGGATGTAACTTTGGTTCTCTCTTGTCTGTGTGAATTGCTGAATGCTGGGTTGGCTTATGTTTCTGTTAAGGCCCACTTATCAGCTATTTCTTCTTGTCATCCTTTGTCTCCTCCATTAGCTTTTAGGTTTGAAGCTGAACAATTCCTTAAAGGTGTCCTTCATATTAAGCCTCTCCGGAACGATTCCTCCTCCCTGAGATCTTAATTTTGTTTGAGAGAAATTAACTGTGATTTTGAGCCTGCAGCTTCAGTTTCCTTGCAACATTGCTCTTGGAAGACTGTTCTTTTGTTAGTCCTTACTTTTGCCAGATAGTTGTCTGAGCTTCAAGCCGTTATGACTTGGCCTTTTTTGGTGTTTCATAAGGACCGTGTCCTTGCATACTAATCCTTTTATGCCCAAGGTGGTGAATGAGTTGTCCCCTAATCAGCCTATTCATTTGCCTACTTCTTTTCCCTTCTCCACAGTCTGCTAGTGAGAAGGTGGTGCACACATTAAATGTGCATAGACAACTCAGATCTTATTTGGGTAAGACTAAGACAATTAGGAAATCTGATCAGCTCTTTCATCCCAGGTCATTGGTATTGGCTGTATCCAATCAGACTATTTCTTCTTGGATTTCAAAATCTATTTCTTTTTAGTTTTTTCATGGTAAGAGCCTTCTTTCTTCTGCAAAGGCTCATTCTGTTAGAGCAGTGGCTTTTCTGGTGCTTTTTTTCCCCAAGGGTTTAGATACTAACTCTGTTCTTGAGGCAGCTACCTGGACTTCTTTTACCAAGCACTACAAGTTGGATGGAATTTCCAGAACTAGAGCTGAATTTGCTAGAGCCAACCTTCATGGCTTCCTAGAGAGTTCTGCTGGTCCTTCCTCCTCTCAGTTTCTTCCTGAGCTTTGGCTCTCTCCCTTATGTTACTAATACTGCAACAGTGAAATGGAAGGACATGGTACAGTTGTGTAAAATCTTACCGTAATGGTAGATGTCCTTTTCTTCAGTGTTGCATTATTTACTTCCTCCTTCCTACCCCTGGTCCTTTTCTGCACATACTGGTCACCTCTTGGTTTTCCTTGGACTAGCGTTCCTATGGGGCTCTCAGTTCTGAGGATGGTACGTCCGGACGTCACCTTTATCCTTAAGTTATGCGAGGAGCATACATGTGAATGTATAGCATAGTTCTTTTGAGTGTGTACCTTTAACTCCCACTGGGCATGGCTTGAGCCTTTGAAAATGTGAAGTTATCACCTTACAGTTAAAATATTCATATTTCTAGAATTGTAAGCATTACTAGAAAACTGTAAATGGCAAACTGTTCAGGATAAATTAATCTTTACATTTGTGACATTCATTCAGTTTGATGCTTTAAACTGAATTTTATAAGCCAAAATAAAGGCAGCAAATATTAATTTTATAATGTTATGTTTATAAACAGTTTGATATCTTGGTAACCATTCAAGCAAGACACATACTGCCAGCAGAGTTTTATTCATACAGCTATGAGTTTTTAAGTGGGGCAATGCAGTTCTGTCTGTTACCTGGAAGTTGAGATATTCAGAGAAATATGAAAATTATTACAATACAAACTGTATTCAATTAATGTTCAATATATATTTTAGCTGCATTAGACAGTGGTCAAATATCAATACAATTATGTTTGCCATCGTGTATGCTTTAAGATGAAATCTTCTGATACTTGTATGTGGCATGATTTTGGAATTATTAATGCAAATGTGAACAAGCAATACTTGCCACCTAGAGGCATCAGGAGGTAACTGCAGAAACGCCTGAAGGTGCACGCGACTGTAATTTAAGCAACTTAAAGACTTTGGTATATTGGCCAGAATTCGGGCCGCGTTTGGCAGGTAATCCGTCATGTGATGAATACTGTAACAGTGAAGAAAAGGACATCAGTCATTATGGTAAGATTTCACACAACTGTCTTTTCAACATATTTACACTAAATTTGCAAAACGCTACGTAATGTGATCCTCGTCTTGAAACGTTACACTGTCCTCTCAGATTTTGCTTTAAAAGATTATCTCAAACCAGAAACATGAAAGCATTTGTAGTGGCTGTGCAATACCTATTTTTGATTAAATTGTGCAGTGGCACATTCAATTTCTGAGTTAGACTGTCTGTAAAAGATCATTATGAAAGCTTTTTCCCAGACTGGGTATAATTGCTTAAGTAACAGATCTGTGTTTAGTTCGTCAATTATTGGTCACACCTGTACTAAAGTTCAATTATTTTTACATCCGATTTGTAATATGTCATTTCTGGTACCCCACTTGAAGAACTATTGTACCATACTTGTCAGTTTCCATCCTGAAAAGTGATTTTGACAAGAGACATGAAAAGGTGCATAGCAATTGCAGTACCCTTTGTCTAATTCGTTAACACTAGTTCATGACATTGATGTACCAATAGATGCACATTCTGAAATTTTTGCTCTATGCTTGTTACCCTTGGTCACCTTCTGCTCTCTTCTGAATTCATGTTCGGTGCTCATTTTCTAGAGTTAGCTGCCCCCCCTTTGAATTTAAGTTCTCTTCTCTTCTTGTCCATTGCCACCCCCTTCCTTCCTCCCAGATGCGTATTTCTTTATCTGTGATCACCCCCAACTTCCAAATTAATTTCCTGGAATGCTGTAAAAGGTTTTGCAATCCCACTTTCCAAAGTCATATTCAGTGCTCATTGTCAAGGGTCACTCTCCCCTTCCATTTTATAGGTTCATAGGTAGGTACTAGGCTATCTGCCCAAGGGCCTAAGTAAGCCTAGCCAACAAGGTTCCCTGGCTTATGCCACCCAAGAAAGTTAATGTCCTGTGCCCCTGTCGAGCAGAGCCACAGAAGTGATCCCCAGGGTGTAGTTCCTATTTCCCATCCACTCATCAAGATTTTTCTTGAAGAGTGCTAATGAGGAGCTTTGCTTGACATAGGTGGGTAGTTTGTTCCAGAGTATAGGAAGACTGTGGGACAGGAATCTTTCCCTCCAACATGTCTTGTTTATTGTGGTGACAAGGTTTAGGTCCCTAGAGCGTGTGGCTTGGAGGGATTGGGATTTATTTAGTTGTAGCATGTCCAACAGCTCTGGGTTTAACATAGCTTTATATGTTAGGCAGAGATCTCCTCTGAGTAGGTGATCTGCTACAGAGTAAAGCTGGAGTTTTTTGAGACTGTCAGTGTAGGGCATCTGTTTGAGGCCAGTAATCCTCTTTGTGACGTACTTCTTCGGCCTTTCCAGCTGCTGCAGATGTCTTGTGTGGTACATTCCAAAAGGGGCATTGTACTCTATAATGGGTCTAATGAGTGCCGAGTAGAGGGGAACAATGACCTGTTTTTTCCTGGATGAGAACCCTTTTGTGATGAGGTGTGCCACATAGAAGGATTTCCTGACTACTGTGGCGATGTGATTATCAAAGGAGAGCCTACTGTCCAACTGGGTCCCAAGTTCTCTTATCACACATTCGGCGTTAAGTAGACTGACATTTATGTGGTAGTTCATGGGTAGAGAGTTTTTACCAAAGTGGATGACAATGCACTTTTTGGCATTGAGCTTGAGACCATGTCTCTGACACCAGGCATCTGTCTCAGTGAGGCCCTTCTGTAGGATGTCCGCATCATTTGGGGACTCGACTATGGCTCCTAGTTGGCAGTCATCTGTGAACTTCATTAGCCAGAGGCCTTCTGTGTTATCCTGTACTTCAGAGAAGTAGATACCAAACAGGAGAGGTACCAGGACTGAACCCTGTGGTACTCCACTTGTCACTGGTTTGAAGTCAGATTTGGAGTCTGCAACTTTTACAGTGTGGATTCTGTTAGTGAGCCTGTTGGCAACCCATCTTGTGACGTAGGGATTTATACCTAGTTTAGTGAGTTTAGCTATAATTCCAGAATGGGGGATGGTGTTGAAAGCTTTGACGAGGTCAAGATAGACTGTGTGAACCACCTTACCCTCGTCTAAGGCTTTGGAGTCCAGAGTTTGGAGGTTACCAATGTCTTTGTTTATGAGTTCCATGATGATATGTTCCATGGCCTTGCAGACCAGGCTCGTCAAGCTAATAGGGCAATAGTTCCCAGGATCAGTGGTAGCTCCCCCTTTGTGGAGTGGGATAACTGTTGTATGCCATTCAGTGGGCACAAAGCCTGATGTGAGAATATGATTGAACATGGTGCTTAGGTGGGGAGCCAGTTCGTTCTGAAGTTCATGTAAAATGCAGCCTGGGATTTTGTCCGTTCCCATGGATGCTGTTTGGTTTTAGAGAGTGCAGCTTTTACCTGCATAGATGTGATTACAAGGATTCTGCATTCTTCCTGTATAGATATGGGCCCTTTAGCAGGTGAGAGGGAGGTAAAGTTAGCACTGAACCTATCTGCCAGGATTTTGGCAATATTAGTTGGTTCTGTAATTTTTGTGCCATTGTGCTGTAACTCAGAGCAGATCTGGGTGTTGCCATTGTGATTCTTGACATAGCTATATAATGCTTTGTGGTTGCCCTTAGAATCAGTGGCAATTTTGTTTTCGTAGCTAGCTTTGGAAGATCTTATAAGGGATCTCAGCTTCTTACTGAGGCTGACCAGGGAGCTCCTCCACTCATGGGAATTTACTCTCTTTTGCAACAGTTTCTTCCTTCTGTTGTAGAATTTGTTTATAGCAGGGGCCACCAGATTGGCTTCCTTTTTTTTTGGAGGATAGCGTCTTGGTTCTGTTTGGGATAGCACGACCCATGCACTCGTGTAAATGCTTATAGAGTGCATTTGTGTAGTATTCAGCAGTCGTAACTGTATTGTCCATCTGCATGGGTGTCATGAAGTTCACCACTTCTGTCTTAAGAAACATGAAGGTGGCTTTAGAGAAATCTTTTACCGTGGTTTCCTTAATGGTGGGTGGGGGCGGGATGCGGATATCTAGGGTGATTAGCTTATGGTCGGATCTGACCAACGAGGAGTTGACTTCAGGTGTAGAATACCAGTCACTCATGTTGGTAATGACTAGGTCTAGGATATTGTTGCCCCTGGTGGGGGTGTGGATAAGTTGATCCAGGGCATTGTGGAATTTATGAATTCCCGAAAATGTTGAGCGAAAGAGTTTGTATACGAGTAGTTTTCCCAGTTAATGGTGGGGTAGTTGGAATTGCCCATTATTAGGGTGCTTGGTTGAACCGTAATATTTTCCATTATATCATGAAAAGAGTAGTGGGAATCCTAGGGCATGGTGGGGGATCTGTAGCAAGCTGCAATTTGGATTGCAGTTTTGCCCAGAGTTAGTTGCACTTGGATAACCTCGGATGCATTATGCTGTGCAGCTAGCCTGGAGGTGTGGATATGATTAATGAATATGGACACAACTTTGGTGTTCTGGTCCAGGTTAGATGGCCGAAAAGTATGGTATGAGCTATAGCCTGGTAATGCAGGGGTGCTCTCTAGAGCCTTGAACCAGGTCTCAGTTACTGCACAGATATCGATGTTCTCCATTTTAAGGAGTGCCTCGAGTGAGTGCATTTTGAGATTTAGACTTCTAGCATTGAGTAGCATTACCCTCAGTTTTTGCTTGCCTGTTCCTGTTACGGTGATGAATTTGTCATTTGAACCTTGCCTAAAGAAAAGGCACTATAGGGGGCGGCAAGAGCCTTAGCCAGTATCCCGGAATCCCAGGGGTGACAGGTGCAGGCCATCTCTGGCAAAGCATTGTGGTCTGTCGACCATGTCGTCCCAGGCAGACAGATACTGGATCCCCTTAGAATGATACCAGAAGCTCAGCCAATTGTTGAAGTCAGTCATTTTGTCATTGTACTGCAGTATCATTCTGAGCGATGGCAGGATGCT